>NC_056748.1:759771245-759958745 GCF_019279795.1 Protopterus annectens | reverse complement strand
GTGAGGCCTTTTTGTAGGATGTGTGTGTCTGCTGGTGTATCGACTAAGGCGCCTAGTTTGCAGTCATCTGCGAACTTTGTCAGCCACAGCCCTCCCATGTTTGCTTTAACATCTGAGAAATAAATGCCGAACAAGAGGGGTCCCAGGACAGTTCCCTGTGGGACACCATTTGTGACTGGCTTTGAGTCTGACATTGCTCCAGCGATTTTAACTTTATGGGTTCTGTCCTTTAGAAAGTTTGCAACCCATCTAGTGACATAAGGGTTTACTTTTAAGCTGTTGAGCTTATCTATGATGCCTGAGTGGGGTATTGTGTCGAAGGCCTTAGCCAAGTCCAGGTATGCTGTATGGACTGCTTTGCCCTCATCAATGGCTCTAGTGACTGTTTTGAAAAAGTCAACCAGGTTTAAAAGGCAGGATCTGCCCTTTACAAAGCCGAACTGGGTGGGGTCAAGTGTCTGTAGGTCCCCTATGTCTCTGTTTATGAGTTCCATAATGATTCTTTCCATAGCTTTGCAGACCAGGCTGGCTAAACTTATGGGGCAGTAGTTTCCAGGGTCTGTAGAGGCACCCCCCCTTGTGGAGTGGGACCACTGTTACTGTACACCAGTGTTCAGGTACATATCCCGAAGTAAGGCTAAGGTTAAATAGCATTTTTATGTGTGGGTTTAGCTCCTCTTGGAGTTCACGTAACACGCAACTCGGGATACCGTCAGGTCCCATTGATGCTGTGTTTTTTGCTTTGTTTAGGGCAGTTCTCACTTGGACATCTGAGATGACAGGGAGATTACATTCAGCTGGGATAAGTATTTTTTTCTTTTGAGGGTGAAGGAGGGGAGAAATTTGCACTGAACCTGTCAGCCAGAATGTTGGCAATATCTGTGGGTTCAGTGTATTTTTTGTTGTTGTGAACATACTCTGAGCATATCTGAGGGTTTCCGCCCAGGTTTCTAATGTAGGTGAAGAAGGCTTTGTGGTTATCTTTAGTGTCCTTAGCGATTTTTCTCTCAAAGTTGGCCTTGGATGTTTTTATGAGAGAACGTAGTTTTCTGCTAATGTTGATCAGAGATGTCTTCCCTTCATGGGATTTTGCTCTGACGTGCAGTAGCTTCCTTCTTTTGTTATACAGTTTGTTTATGGCTGAGGTCCACCAGACAGGATGCTTACCTTTGTTGGAGAGGGACTTGGATTTGTTTGGGATTGCATGATCCATGCATTCTTGGAGATGTCCATAGAAAGCATTTCTGAAGGATTCGGCATTGTGGGATGTGGTATCCACTGGCACAGTGGGCTTAAAGGATACCATCTCAGTCTTAAGAAGAGTGAAGTCTGCTTTTGAGAAGTTTTTCACTGTGGTCTTTTGTGCTGGGGGTGGAGGTGGGATATGTATATCCAGGGTGATTAGTTTGTGGTCAGATCTCACTAGTGAGGGGTATACTTCGTGTGGAGCATTTTGTCCCCATGTTTGTGATGATCAGGTCTAGTATATTATCTCCCTAGTGGGAGAGGTGACTAGTTGTTCCAGTGCATTTGAATTTATGAATTCCAGGAACCTTTGGGCTAGGGTATTAGGGCTAGAATAATGTACCCAATCTATGTTTGGGTAGTTGAAGTCTCCCAGTATGATGGTATTTTGTGATACATTCATATCCTCCAATGTCTTCAGGAAGGCTGAGTGGGGTTCTTGAGATTGGGAGTGTGGTCTGTAACATGCTACCAGTTGTATAGCAGTTTTGCCTATGGTTAGTTGCACCTGTATGGTCTCTGATGCTTCATGTATTGCTACTAACCTGGAAGTGTGGGTGTCCTTGATGAATATGGACACTCCCTCCTTTGTGGTTCGGCCCGGTTTTGGGGCGAAAAGCATGATACAGGTATAGCCTGGTAGCACTGGGGTGCTCTCAGGAGCCTTGAACCAGGTTTCAGTTACTGCACAGACGTCGATGTTCTCCATGCTGAGGAGTGCATCAAGTGCCTGCATCTTGAGATTTAGACTTCTGGCGTTGAGCAGCATTACCCTTAGTTTTTTTCCATTTTTGTTTTCTAAGGAGGTGGGTTTGTCTTTTGAGCCTTGCCTAAAAAAAGCACTATGGGGGTGGCAAGAGCCTTTGCCACTATCCAGAAGCCCAGTGGTGGCATGTGTAAGCCATCCCTTGTGAAGCAGCGTGGCTTGTCCAACATGTCATCCCAGGCAGACAGACATTGGATCCCCTTAGAATGACACCAGTACTTGAGACAATTGTTAAAGCTGATCATCTTGTCTTTGTATTGTGGTATCATTCTTGGTGAGGGCAAGATGCTGCTCAGGGTCAGGGTCATACCAGCCTGGGCTACATAATCGGAGAGCTCCTCTATGTCTCTTTTCATGTAGTTCAGGGAGGTACGTCTCAGGTCATTTACACCAGCATGGACAGTGACAGAGTCATATTTGTACTTGCTTTGGAGTGACTTGAGTGCGTGTGTTATGTGGTGGATCCTAGCTCCCGATAGACAGCTCACAGTCACCTTCTCCTTGTTCAGCCTGGTCAGCGGGACATCAGTGTGTCTGACTATAGAGTCACCTATTACTAGTGTATCAGGCAAGGTGTTTGGCCTTAAGGGCTGTGATTGGTTGACACACTGATTTATTGAAGTATGTATTGCATGTGTTTTGTTTTGAGGTGGTGGATTTTTGGATGTCTGCTATGGGAGCCTCTGTTGTTTTGGTAAGTTTTTTATTAGAGCCTCCGAGTATGTCTTTGTGTTTTTATGTGTTTGGTTTGCAGTTGTGGTAGGTCTATGTGGGACTGGGATTGTTGTGTGTGTGGTTGCCATCTCCTCCTGTCTGGTCATGCCAGCCCTGAGCTGAGAGAGTTCAGCCTCCAGTTTGGCTATATAGTTGCATCTCTCACATGTATTTGTGTTTGTTAGGAGGAGGAGAGGGTTGTCTGTGTACATGAGACAATTGTAGCGTTGTCTCAAGATACCCAGAGTGACCAGCTGAATTGGAGACGATGCCAGTAATCTACCACTCGACATGCTAGAACAGTATAAGGGAGTGCTGTACCTTTAAGGGAAGTGGATATTCACAGGGGTGGTAAGTAGATGTAGTGCTTTACTTAGTACGAGAGTGCTTACTTAGTAGAGAAGTATTGAGAACAAGTGTTAGGCTTATAATATAGTGAGTAGTCTGGTTATACTAAGAGTAGAGCTTCCTTAAGGGAAAATTTGAAGAGCAGATTTGGCGGAGCCAGAGAAAGTTTAACCTTGTTTAACTGGCACTGCGCTATGCGCACAACAGTGCAAAGCCGTGCAAACGCGGATTTTAAACAGTGAACTACAAAAGAGCTAGAAATGGTCCAAAACAACCAATTACTATAGCTTCTTGTGCTGAGGTCACTTCCTACAGGGACAGGTAGGCTGCTCAAGGCTCCCCATTCCCACTGGTGAGCAAAGAAACTTCCTTCTATCCAAGTAAGGTAATGGACAGCACAGGAACTACACCACAGCCCAGAAAACAGCAATGCCTATAAACTGGTCTAAGCTAGTCGAGGAAGGCAGGAAAACAAAGATTATTTTTTTGTTTTTTTTGGTAGAAACACACAGAAAATGCAGAAACAGTGATACATTAGTTACACAGGCTAACACACTTTAGTGGGCAGCCTCCACAGTTAAATTAAACAAACAAACTTTCGATCAAATTCGACTAAAATGTAACTTTAAGTGCAGATTTTAAAATAATGCAGCAAACAGTTGAAAAACAGTTCAAGCTAGTTTAGGGTAAGCTGCAGAAGCTATTCCAAGTGAAAAAAGCAAAGATACTTAAATCCAGAAAGTAGTCGCTTTTCTGAGTTCCCTGCTGCTAGGACCACTCTGCAGAACCACGAGGAGCTTGTCTGAGCAGTATAGCCAGAAAAAAATGCCCAGAGGCGGATTTTAAATAGTGAGCTACAAAAGAGCTAGAAATGGTCCAAAACAACCAATTACTACAGCTTCTTGTGCTGAGGTCACTTCCTACAGGGACAGGTAGGCTGCTCAAGGCTCCCCACTCCCACTGGTGAGCAAAGAAACATCCCTCTATCCAAGTAAGGTAATGGACAACACAGGAACTACACCACAGCCCAGAATACAGCAATGTCTGTAAACTGGTCTAAACTAGTCGAGGAGAGGCAGGAAAACAAGGATTATTTTTTTGTTTTTTTGGTAGAAACACACAGAAAATGCAGAAACAGTGATAAATTAGTTACACAGGCTAGCACACTTTAGTGGACAGCCTCCGCAGTTAAATTAAACAAACAAACAAACAAACTTTCGATCAAATTCGACCAAAATGTAACTTTAAGTGCAGATTTTAAAATAATGCAGCAAACAGTTAAAAAACAGTTGAAGCTAGTTCAGGGTAAGCTACAGAAGCTATTCCACGTGAAAAAAGCAAAGATACTTAAATCCAGAAAGTAGTCACTTTTCTGAGTTCCCTGCTGCTAGGACCACTCTGCAGAACCATGAGGAGCTTGTCTGAGCAGTATAGCCAGAAAAAAACGCCCAGAGGCGGATTTTAAACAGTGAACTACAAAAGAGCTAGAAATGGTCCAAAACAACCAATTACTACAGCTTCTTGTGCTGAGGTCACTTCCTACAGGGACAGGTAGGCTGCTCAAGGCTCCCCACTCCCAATGGTGAGCAAAGAAACTTCCTTCTATCCAAGTAAGGTAATGGACAACACAGGAACTACACCACAGCCCAGAATACAGCAATGCCTGTAAACTGGTTTAAACTAGTCGAGGAGAGGCGGGAAAACAAGGATTATTTTTTTGTTTTTTTGGTTTTTTTTGGTAGAAACACACAGAAAATGCAGAAACAGTGATAAATTAGTTACACAGGCTAGCACACTTTAGTGGGCAGCCTCCACAGTTAAATTAAACAAACAAACAAACAAACTTTCGATCAAATTCGACTAAAATGTAACTTTAAGTGCAGATTTTAAAATAATGCAGCAAACAGTTAAAAAAACAGTTCAAGCTAGTTCAGGGTAAGCTACAGAAGCTATTACAAGTGAAAAAAGCAAAGATACTTAAATCCAGAAAGTAGTCGCTTTTCTGAGTTACCTGCTGCTAGGACCACTCTGCAGAACCACGAGGAGCTTGTCTGAGCAGTATAGCCAGAAAAAATGCCCAGAGGTGGATTTTAAACAGTGAACTACAAAAGAGCTAGAAATGGTCCAAAACAACCAATTACTACAGCTTCTTGTTCTGAGGTCAATTCCTACAGGGACAGGTAGGCTGCTCAAGGCTCCCCACTCCCACTGGTGAGCAAAGAAACTTCCTTCTATCCAAGTAAGGTAAAAGACAACACAGGAACTTCACCACAGCCCAGAATACAGCAATGCCTGTAAACTGGTCTAAACTAGTCGAGGAGAGGCGGGAAAACAAGGATTATTTTTTTGTTTTTTTGGTAGCAACACACAGAAAATGCAGAAACAGTGATAAATTAGTTACACAGGCTAGCACACTTTAGTGGGCAGCCTCCACAGTTAAATTATGCAAACAAACAAACTTTTGATCAAATTCGACTAAAATGTAACTTTAAGTGCAGATTTTAAAATAATGCAGCAAACAGTTAAAAAAACAGTTGAAGCTAGTGCGGGGTAAGCTACAGAAGCTATTCCAAGTGAAAAAAGCAAAGATACTTAAATCCAGAAAGTAGTCGCTTTTCTGAGTTCCCTGCTGCTAGGACCACTTTGCAGAACCACGAGGAGCTTGTCTGAGCAGTATAGCCAGAAAAAAATGCCCAGAGGTGGATTTTAAACAGTGAACTACAAAAGAGCTAGAAATGGTCCAAAACAACCAATTACTACAACTTCTTGTGCTGAGGTCACTTCCTACAGGGACAGGTAGGGTGCTCAAGGCTCCCCACTCCCACTGGTAAGCAAAGAAACTTCCTTCTATCCAAGTAAGGTAATGGACAACACAGGAACTACACCACAGCCCAGAATACAGCAATGCCTGTAAACTGGTCTAAACTAGTCGAGGAGAGGCGGGAAAACAAGGATTATTATTTGTTTTTTTTTTGGTAGAAACACACAGAAAATGCAGAAACAGTGATAAATTAGTTACACAGGCTAGCACACTTTAGTGGGCAGCCGCCACAGTTAAATTATGCAAACAAACAAACTTTTGATCAAATTCGACTAAAATGTAACTTTAAGTGCAGATTTTAAAATAATGCAGCAAACAGTTAAAAAACAGTTGAAGCTAGTTCAGGGTAAGCTACAGAAGCTATTCCAAGTGAAAAAAGCAAAGATACTTAAATCCAGAAAGTAGTCGCTTTTCTGAGTTCCCTGCTGCTAGGACCACTTTGCAGAACCACAAGGAGCTTGTCTGAGCAGTATAGCCAGAAAAAAAACGCGGAGAGGTGGATTTTAAACAGTGAACTACACCACAGCCCAGAATACAGCAATGCCTGTAAACTGGTCTAAACTAGTCGGGTATGTATGTATGCAATTCAAAATGGTGCTACCTTTTTATTCATTTTGAACTCCTTTAGTCTGTCCTTCTTCCTTCCTATTAAATCCGTCTGATGTGGATGTTCATAGGTTCATAGGTTCATGAGTAGGTACTAGGCTATTGGCCCAAGGGTCTACATAAGCCTAGCCAACAAGGTTCCATAGCTTACGCCACCCAAGAAAGTTATTTTCCTGTGCCACTGTCGAGCAGAGACACAGAAGTGATCCCCGGGGTGTATTTCCTATTTCCCATCCACTCATCAAGATTTTTCTTGAAGAGTGCTAATGAAGAGCTTTGCTTGACATAGATGGGTAGCTTGTTCCAGAGTATAGGAAGTCTCTGGGACAGGAATCTGTCCCTCCAACATGTCCTGTTTATTGTGGTGACAAGGTTTAGGTCCCTAGAGCATGTAGCTCGGAGGGACTGGGATTTCTTTAGGTGTAGCATGTCCAACAGCTCTGGGTTTGACATAGCTTTATATGTTAGGCAGAGATCACCTTGGAGTAGGCGATATGGTATGGAGTAAAGCTGGAGTTTTTTGAGGCAGTCAGTGTAGAGCATTTGTTTGAGGCCAGTAATCCTTTTTGTGAGGTACTTCTGTGGCCTTTCCAGCTGCTGCAGATGTCTTGTGAGGTACATTCCAAAAGGGGCATTGTACTCTATAATGGGTCTAATGAGTGTAGAGTAGAGGGGAACAATGACATCTTTTTCCTGGATGAGAACCATTTTATGATGAGGTGTGCCACGTAGAAGGACTTCCTGACTACTGTGGTGGTGTGACTATCAAAGGAGAGACTACTGTCCACCATTCACTGTTAACTAGATTGCTGCCTATGTGGTAGTTCATGGGTACAGAGTTTTTACCAAAGGGGATGACACTGCACTTTTTGGCATTGAGCCTGAGGCCATGGCTCTGACACCAGGCATTTGTCTCAGTGAGGCCCTTCTGTAGGATGTCCACATCATTTGGGGACTTGACTATGGCTCCTAGTTTGCAGTCATCTGCAAACTTCTTTAGCCAGAGGCCTTCTGTATTAGCATGTACTTCATAGAAGTAGATACCAAACAGGAGACGTCCCAGGACAGAACCCTGTGGTACTCCACTTGTCACTGCTTTGAGGTCAGATTTGGAGTCTGCAACTTTTACAGTGTGGGTTCTGTCAGTGAGCCAGTTGGCAACCCATCTTGTGAGGTAGGGATTTATACCTAGTTTAGTGAATTTAGCTATAATTCCAGAATGGGGGATAGTGTCGAAAGCCTTGGTTAGGTCAAGATAGGCTGTGTGAACCACCTTACCCTCATCCACGGCTTTGGTGACTGCCTCAAAGAAGTTGATCAGGTTCAGGAGGCATGATCTGCCTTTCACAAACCTGAACTGGGTGTTTATGAGTTCCATGATGATACGTTCCATGGCCTTGCAGACCAGGCTCGTCAGGCTAATAGGCCGATAGTTTCAGGGGTCAGTGGTGGGTCCCCCTTTGTGGAGTGGGATAAGTGTTTCTATGCACCATTCAGTGGGCAGAAAGCCTGATGCGAGGCCATTAATGAACATGGTGCTTAAGTGTGGAGCCAGTTCGTTCTGAAGTTCGTGTAAAACACAGCCTAGGATGTTGTCCGTTCCCATGGATGCTGTGTTTTTGGCTTTAGAGAGTGCAGCTTTTCCCTGCATAGTTGTGATTACAGGGACAGTGCATTCTTCATGTATATATATGGGCCCTTTAGGGGATGAGAGGGGGGTAAAGTTAGCACTGAACCTATCTGCCAGGATGTTGGCAATATCAGTTGGTTCTGTAATTTTCGTGCCTTGGTGCTGTAACTCAGAGCAGATCTGGGTATTGCCATCTAGATTCTTGACATAGCTATAGAATGCTTTATGGTTGTCCTTGGATTTTGTGGCGATTTTGTTTTCGTAGCTAGCTTTGAAGGATCTTTTAAGGGATCTCAGCTTCTTACTGAGGCTGACCAGGGAGCTCCTCCACTCATGGGATTTTACTCTCTTTTGCAACAGTTTCTTCCTTCTGTTGTACAGTTTGTTTATGGCAGGGGGCCACCAGATTGGCTTTCTTTTTTTGGAGAATAGCATCTTGGTTCTGTTTGGGATAGCACGATCCATGCACTCATGTAAGTGCTTATAGAGTGCATTTGTGTAGGATTCAGCAGTTGTAACTGTATTGTCCATTTCCATGGGTGGCATGAAGTTCACCACTTCTGTCTTAAGAAGCATGAAGTTGGCTTTGGAGAAATGTCTTACCATGGTTTCCTTAATGGGGGATGGAGGCGGGATGTGGATATCAAGGGTGATAAGCTTATGGTTGGATCGGACCAGTGAGGAGTTGACTTCAGGTGTGGAACACCGATCACTCATGTTGGTAATGACTAGGTCTAGGATATTGTTGCCCCTGGTGGGGGTGTGTATAAGTTGATCTAGGGCATTGGAGTTTATGAATTCCAGAAAGCGTTGAGCTAAGGAGTTGGTACACGAGTAGTTTTCGCAGTTAATGGTGGGGTAGCTGAAGTCGCCCATTATTAGGGTGTTTGGCTGAACCCTAATATTTTCCAGTACATCAAGAAAAGAGGAGTGGGAATCCTGGGGCATGGTGGGGGATCTGTAGCAAGCTACAATTTGGATTGCAGTTTTGCCCAGAGTTAGTTGCACTTCAGTAATCTCGGATGCATTATGCTGAGCAACTAGCTTGGAGGTGTGGATATCCTTAATGAATATGGACACACCTCCGCATTTGGTGTTTCGGTCCAGGTTACATGGCCAAAAAGTGTGGTATGAGTTATAGCCTGGTAGTGCAGGGGTGCAGGGGTGCTCTCTGGAGCCTTGAACCAGGTCTCAGTCACTGCACAGATATCGATGTTCTCTATTTTAAGGAGTGCCTCGAGTGAGGGCATTTTGAGATTTAGACTTCTAGCATTGATAGCATTACCCTCAGTTTTTGCTTGCCTGTTCCTGTTATGGTGGTGAATTTGTTATTTGAACCCTGCCTAAAAAAGGCACTATAGGGGCAGCAAGAGCCTTATCCAGTATCCAGAATCCCAGGGGCGACAGGTGCAGGCAATCTGTGGCAAAGCATCATGGTCTGTCGACCATGTCATCTCAAACAGATAGATACTGGATCCCCTTAGAATGACACCAGAAGCTTAGCCAATTGTTGAAGTCAATCATTTTGTGTTTGTACTGCGGTATCATTCTGGGCGATGGTAGAATGCTACTCAGGGCTAGGGTCATACCTGCCTGGGCTATAAAGATCGGAGAGCTCTTCCATGTCTATTTTCATGTAGTCCAGGGAGGTATATCTCAGGTCATTCACACCAACATGGACAATGACAGAGTCATATTTGTACTTGTTTTGGAGTGACCTGAGTGCATGGGTTATGTGGCACATCAGTGTGCCTGACTATAGAGTCACCTATGACTAGTGTGTTAGGTACGTTGTTTTGCCTTATTGGCTGTGGTTGAGTGGCACACTGAGTCTGTGGGCTATGTGTCATTTGGGTTGTGTTGGGGGCTGGAGGTTGCTTGCGTTCTGCTTTGGAGGTCTCTGTTGCTTAGACAGATTATTATTGAGAGCCTCTATGAATGTTTTTGTGTCACTATGTGTGGATTTTGGTGGTGTATATTTAGTGAGACTATATGATGATTGTGGTGTAGTGCAAATGTTTACCTTCTTCTCATGACTGTCAAGTTCAGTCTTGGTTGGAGAGAGCTTTACCTCCAGTTTGGCTAGATAAGTGCATCTCTCACATGTTGTAGTGTTGGGTGGTAGGAGGAGAGGGTTGTCTGTGTATATGAGGCAATTTCTACATTGCCTCAAGATGCCCAGATTCATCAGATAGACAGGAGAGAACACTAAAAAAAAGTACATCTGTGTAAGTAATCTTACCATAACCATAGCTGTTCAAATGGCCAACAAAGGGGTTACATGAGCAATGCTACACGAAATGGGTGAACTATGTCAAGGCTGCCTTTGTCATCATCTTTGAACTTCCATGAGCAGAGTTAAGCCCTACTGATGATTTTTTACCTGTTATTGATTAGTATCATTATGTGCTTTAGTAAATCTACTGTGACTAACACAGATATGTGTCTCACTATATCACGATTGTGCTAGGTGCATTATTTTAATTATTTTATGGGTATGACTTAGCTGTATAATTTTTATATTGTCATGTTGTTTTCATGTCTAATTTGATGTTTATTTTGGAGGTATTACACTGGGACTCCACTGAAAATGGAGTTCTCAAGTTGAACTTTCCTGTTTAACAAATATAAAAAAATGCACAAGGAACAAGGGAAAATGGGGATGGGGAGAAATTAAAATAAAAATCCTAAAACCAGAAACAAACATTAATTGTATAAATTTGAAATATGGGTCATGATTAATCTTTCAATTATCATTAAACAGACTTTTAATGACCTTCATAGCAGCAATTGCGTTTTCTTGCAGGCTTTCTGCACAGCACTACAGATAATCAAGTACTAACTCTGGAAAACAGAACAGAAGATGGACATCCTATAGCTTATTTATCAAATTCTGGAGGTTATGCACAAAAACTATTAAGGATTCCATAGCACAATGTGACTTGCAGCTACTCATTTGTGATTTAGCTGTGGCAAATCACAGCATTCCAAGAAAAGGGATACAGAGTAGACTAGTGCAGCTGAGTTGTATGCAGCAATCATGCTAGGAAACTCCAGCAAAGGGGTTACACAGAAGCATTCATGAGGCAATGTGCACTAATGTGCAATGAAATTCCACATCACTGCAACCTGAGTACTGTGATCAGGTCAAGGGCCACTGTCACAGCAAAGTTCCAACACATCCACACATTTCATTTTATAAAAGGGGTGAAAAGGGGAGGTAGCAATAATAGAAAAGAAGGAATAGTAAACAGAGAAAAACATACAAAGGTAACCATAAAGAATGACATGTGAGAGGGCATACTTTTCTGTGGGATATATATATATATATATATATATATATATATATATATATATATATATGTATAGGCATTGTAATCGTGGCCGTGTGGTTAAGACAATGAACTCAAAATCCACTGGGGTTTCCCCTCACAGGTATGAATCCTGTCGATTAAGATGGTGCTGTTTTAGGGTGGTGCAGTGGGTAGCATTGTCACCTCATAGCAAGAGGTTCTCCAGGTCAATTCTCAGCTGGGGTGCCTTCTGTGCAGAGTCTGAATGTCTTCCCTGTGTTTGTGTGGGTTTCCTCCGGGTGTTCCGGTTTCCTCCCACATTCCAAAGACATGTAGCAGGTGGACTGGATACTCTAAATTGGCCCTAGGTGTGAGTGTGTGTGTGTGTGTGTGTGTGGGGGGGGGGTAAGTGGTGAAGATAACAAGGAGTTTATGTGGTATGGACAGGGAAGGTAGTAGGGAAGGACTACCAGCAAAAAATACATACAGAGACAAATAGTGGCAGTACAGCTAAATTAAGTGGAGACAAGAGCAAAGGGACACAGATATACAGAAGGTGGATTGCTGGTGATTGGGAGGCTTTGGACTACAAACAAAGTATGAAAAATGACATGCAATGGAGGGGAAACACTTAGATAGGTGATACAGCTGAGAATAGATGACATCCCAGACTGGACAGGAGTTTAGCCCCCCTAAAGGCATCCATCACCTATGTGGCTGACATCATAGACAGACTCTGCCTCTGATGGCCCAGTAATCAGGGTTGGCATGTCCTGAGACTCCACCAGCCATGCCAAGGATGGTGCATGGGTGCAGGGTGTTAGGGGGCATGAATGGTAGATGCCAATCGATCAACCGTGTGGTAATGGTATTCATTTTTGTCCTGACATTTCTGAATACCATTATGGAAAGTATTAGCTGAGAGGTGAGTAGTATAAATTGCAGCAAGCTGTTTGCTGTACTGATGGCGTAAAAAAAAAAAAAAAAACAACTGAAACATGCTTGTCTGCAGTTAGTGGGATTTGGCTTTATTGGCCTCAATGTATCCATAAAGACTTACCCATAAAGACTTAACAGGTGAAAAGCCATGGGCACTCAGAAGCCATGTAACTGTCCTTAAGTGGTCATTTGCATAAATCTTCCACCAAATTTTAATCCTTAGGAAACAGCCACAGGCAAGGGAGTATCACTTGACCAATATTTTTAATAACTTTTTAATACGTTAAAAATACACAAAAAAATAAAAGGTACAAATACACAGGAATAAGCGCTTTCATCTGTCATTGCAGACCATCAGAATCAGAATACAGTCTAACTCATTTATTTAAATATTCCACCCTATAAAACACATGACCACGCTCAACTAATCCATTATATAAGTTTTATACAAGTAGGCAGACGATCTCATACCATGTAACATTTTAACCTCAGGATACATCCAATTAAGACATGACTGATAAAAGGGCTTAATCTTGTATATTTGTTTATTTTATTTATTTATTTATTTTATTTTACATTTGTTTACCGGGATGGTCCAACTGGATATATGTCCATTTTCAGCGGAGGCCCAGGGAGAAAAGCTCCACGTTAATAGTTTACATTAGTAACATTTACAAATTAACATGGTTTACAGTCTTCAGTAAGGTTACAAACATTTATAGAACATGGTTGGCACAATTAGTATAGGCAACTAAGAGTTTCACACAGGGTTTCACACAGATAAGGACTTTATCCCTTAATGAGCTCTAGATACGCCACAAAGCATTTGTACCTTTTATTTTTGTTTTTAGTGTATTTTTAATGTATTAAAAACATATTAAAAATGTTGGTCTGAAGACTGGTTGCTGTGAACAAATTTTAAAATCTTTAGGTAAAAATGCAAACGGTTTTAGACCTCAAGCTAAGTATCACATTTTTCTGCTATTCTTGTGATGAAAACATTAATGTGAGATTGCTTTATAATATAATATAGTATAATACAGTATCCCCACCCATAACCACTCAACCTGCCCCATGTAGGGGTGGTTGTGTCCAAAAACAGTATCCTATGACCCATAGTTCAATTTCTTGAGCATGGTGTTCAGCCATTTTTCTGATATGATCTATACATCAGTATACATGTCCAGAAAAAAGCAGAAACTTATAAAGCTTATTACACACTGTTTTGAGGTTGTGTTAATGTAAATGAGTCTAAGACCTACTGTGGTGATTCATTTGTTCACATGACCACAGATAAGCCCATTATTAAATGTGGTGGAGCAGGCAGTATTTTAGAATAAATATGGTATGAAATATGTACTGTAGCTTGTACAATACCCAAAGAATGCACAATGAGGCACTGGTTTGAATAGCTTCAGGGGACATTTGATTCTTATTTGAGGAAATTACCACATCCTAATTTTCATTACTGTCCTTGAACCAGAATAGGTCCCTAAGGCTGGGAGAAGTACTGGAGTTGGATGAAGGAACATTAATTACTGCCATAATTATTCCTTTGTAAACATACCTCTCAACGTCTTAGTGCAAGAAATCTGGACAAGGCCTAAAATAATGTGTGTGTGTGTGTGTGTGTGGGGGGGCAAAAATAGGGACAAATTTTAAATAGTGCTCGTATAAACTTAGAAAGTTTTTATAATAACAAGATTTCTGTTAGCATGCATTTCCTGAAGGACATGAAGCCTGAAACTCAAACGTGTGCCATTATTTAGTGACTTCAGTCCTTCTTAATTTGTCAGAAAACCACAAATGTTATGAGGAACAGTCTGAAAAATATGAGGCAAAAATCTGGACATTTGAGAGGCATGTTCATAAAGACTGAAATGTACAATGGTAACTGTACGTACTGGTGTAATGCCCTAGTCTGATACTTGCATTACTCACTTACTTTGCATGAATCTAACTTTGAACTTTGAAGTAAGAAATGTTCAGCTGGAGTCACCACAAATGACAGAGTGAAAGAAATTATTAAATGAATATGTGACACTAGAGTTGCTCAGTAGTAAACCTGCTGCCTCAGCTCCAGTCTCTGAAGTTTAAGTCTGACTTCCTGATACTGTATGTGTAGATTTGTATGCTCTCTCCATGTCTTTTTAAGATGTATTCAGGTTTCATCCCACATTCCAAAGACATATTGGTTGACTGTCTACTATATGTGTATGTATATATATATATATATATATATATATATATATATATATATATATATATATATATATATATGTATATATAATATATGTGTGTGTATCTGTATATGGGTCTATATCACTTTGTCGAATAGTCTGTTCAGTGAATGACTATTCATTGAACCCACTTAAGCAAAAACTTATTTTAGCGAACGATCGTTTCAGTGAATTTTTCCATAGGGAAAAAAAACTAGTGGGCCAGCTACTGACTGTAACAAACACTAAACAATTTAAAAGTCAGCAAAATGGGAGACTTCACTCACCACAAACACCAATGTAGGGACTGTACTCTCCACCCCCCTAACTAAATATACCAACTCCAAGATCTCACTACATTGGGGAAAGGAGCAAATTCCGATCATGACCAACTACTACGGCCAACTAGAAATGGCAGAAATGGAGTGGTGGATATATGAATATACCTAAAAATCATCTAAATACATAAATGTTGGCATTGCTGCCATCAACAACAAAAGGTGGACAATGCATAAATGACATGACACCACATGTGCTCTGAGGAACACACCCACACCTCCACACTGTGCCCCCACATGCCCTCCTAATTATATATATTAAGTCTGAGGTCACCAAATGCTGGTAAAGGGGACTGTCAGTATCACTCACCTGTTGAACAGCTGCTTTGTTGAAGAAGTGTGCCAACAAAACAGATATCGACATATGGTAGTTTCAGTCATTGCAACTGATCCCGTGCATTATAAAAACATGCTGTGTTTGTACTGTACCCTAAACTGAGGGTCAAATTAAAAACAAGCACTCTGAATTAGTAAAAACTGCAAACAGATTTCAACTTCAGTCACAGCTGGCTTCCACTTGTGTTGTTGGTTAACAAAATATATCTCCTTTTTGTTTAACTCAGCAGGATAAAATTAGGGCAACTGTGTAGTGCAGCTTTTAATACTGCTGCCTTAGAGAGCTTGGCTCACCACTTCAGTTACCTGTTCAGATCCTTCTGTATGAAGTTTACATATCCTTCTTATCTCTATGTGTATTTCAGTTTCTTCACACATGCCAATGACATACAGGTAGACCTGTCTAAATTACCCATAGGTATGTGTGCACTGTGTTTGTGTCTGTGTGTACATGTGCATATGTGTGTGTGTGTGTGTGTGTGTGTGTGTGTGTGTGTGTGTGTGTGTGTGTGTGTGTGTGTATGTTTGGGGGTCTGCATATATCATGTCATGTATCGGTGTTCAGTCAAGTATTACTTCTCTGCCACATACACACTGCTTGTTGGGATGACCTCTGACTCTCTTGCAGCTCAGAACTGTATAAAGTTTGGATTGAAAAAAAAAAAGAAATGACTGAATAAATAAATATAAAAAATAAATGAAAGATAAAATCAAAGCTTCCCAAAGGATGCTGATTCCAGAGTCAGTAAGGATTTTACTACCCAAGAGTCTTATGAAGATTGATTCAAGTATGGAATTTTAACACATTCCCTTGCAAGGAAATAAATGTTTAAGCAGGACTGCTGCTCTGATCCTAGCAAGACATATATGTGGCAGAGAAGTGACTGTTAAATAGGTGTGAAAGCCATCTTTAGTAGTAGTATATAAGTCAGGTATTAAAAATAGCTTGTTCCAAGTTAGAGAAACAACTAGATGTGTACTTGGAATGTTTAAACCACGTTAAGTTCAGTGAAACCCAATGGGCCGCAAGGCATCATGAGTTTAGAATCAGGTTGAACTCAGACTTTCCTCTATGAGATTATTGGTTTTTAAATTAATTCTGCTGACTTTATTACATGGCAGTTTTTGACTAAAAATATCCTTGCAGAGCATCAACGATGGATGTACTACAGCACACACTGAAGAACGAGTTTTATATCAACAGCATTAAGAGAGGTGAATGGTAAAATACATAGGACAATGGAAGACAACTGTACAGGAAACTGATACAAGGATATGTATTTTCAAAGACTGAGGCAGTACAAGTGGATAAGTAAATTTCTTTCTTAGAATAAATAGAAATAAGTTCAGACAACAATATTCTTTTTAAAACAAATGAATGAATCTGTGAATAAAGTTATGCATTTGATCCTAACTCATTTTGATCTCTACTCAGAAAGTACTAGAAATTAGGATGAACAATGTTGTTGTGTATGTGCTAGATAACCCAGTAAGTTGAAAATATTTTATATATACATATATGAGAGAAAGAAAAGGTAAAAAAGTAAGAAAGAAAAGAGTTACCAAACAGCTGGGTAACTACAGCAGAGCTAGTAAGGGAGACTGCTAGAAAGGTGCTTGGTGTGACATCTGGACAGAGGAAGGAGGACAAGGAGACCTCGTGGTAGAATGAGGAAGTACAGGAGGAGTCTACAGAGAAAGAGGTTGGTGAAGAAGAAATGGGATTGTCAGAGAGATGAAGAAAGTAGACAGGAGTATAAAGAGTTGAGGTGCATGGCAAAGAGAGAGATGGCAAAGGTGAAGGATAAAGTGTATGGAGAGTTGTATGAAAGGATGGCCACTGAGGAGGGAGAAAAGGACCTGTACCGATTGGCTAGACAGAGGGACTGAGCTAGGAAAGATGCGCAGCAGGTAAGGGTGATAAAGGATAATGAGGGAAACGTACTAATAAGCGAGGAGAGTGTGTTGAACAGATGGAAAGAGTACTTTGAGGGGCTGATGAATGAAGAGAATGAGAAAGAGAGAAGGTTGGATGATGTGGGGATAGTGAATCAGGAAGTGCAATGGATTAGCAAGGAGGAAGTAAGGATAGCTATGAAGAGGATGAAGAATGGAAAGGCTGTTGGTCCAGATGACATACCTGTGGAAGCTCAGAGGTGTTTAGGAGAAATGGCAGTGAAATTTTTAACCAGATTGTTTAATGAAATCTTAGAAAGTGAGAGGATCCCCGAGGAGTGGAGAAAAAGTGCTTTGGTACCGATTTTTAAGAATAAGGGTGATGTGCAGAGCTGCAGTAACTACAGAGGGATAAAATTGAGCAGTCACAGCATGAAATTATGGGAAAGAGTAGTAGAAGCTAGGTTAAGAAGGGAGGTGATGATTAGTGATCAGCAGTACGGTTTCATGCCAGGAAAGAGCACTACAGATGCGATGTTTGCTCTAAGAGTGTTGATGGAGAAGTAGAGAGAAGGTCAGAAGGAGTTGCATTGTGTCTTTGGGGACTTAGAGAAAGCATATGACATGGTGCCTGCAGAGGAGTTGCATTGTATGAGGAAGTCGGGAGTGGCAGAGAAGTATGTAAGAGTGGTACAGGATATGTACAAGGTTAGTGTGACAGCAGTGAGATCTGCAGTGGGAATGACAGATGCATTTAAGGTGGAGGTGGGATTACATCAAGGTTCAGCTTTGAGCCCTTTCTTATCTGCAGTGGTGATGGACAGGTTGACAGATGAGATCAGACAGGAATCCCCGTGGACTATGATGTTTGCAGATGACACTGTGATCTGTAGTGAGAGTAGTGAACAGGTGGAGGAGACCCTGGAGTGGTGGAGATATGCTCTAGAGAGGAGAGGAATGAAGGTCAGCAGGACTAAGACAGAATATATGTGTGTGAATGAGAGGGAGGATAGAGGAATGGTGAGGATGCAGGGAGTAGAGTTGGCGAAGGTGAATGAGTTTAAATACTTGGGATAAACAGTTCAGAGTAATGGCGAGTGTGGAAGAGAGCTGAAGAAGAGAGTACAGGCAGGGTGGAGTGGGTGGAGAAGAATGTCAGGAGTGATTTATGACAGACAAGTACCAGTAAGAGTGAAAGGGAAGGTCTACAAGAGGGTCGTGAGACCAGCTATGTTATATGGGTTGGAGACCGTGGCATTGACAAAAAGGCAGGAGTCAGAGCTGGATGTGGCAGAGTTAAAGATGTTAAGATTTGCACTGGGTGTGATGAGGGTAGACAGGATTAGGAGTAAGCATATTAGAGGGTCAGCCCAGGTTGGACGGTTTGGAGACAAAGCCAGAGAGGTGAGATTGCATTGGGTTTTACATGTGCTGAGGAGGGATGCTGGGTATATTGGGAAAAGGATGCTAAGGATGAAGCTGCCAGGTAAGAGGAAAAAGAGGAAGGCCTAAGATAAGGTTTATGGATGTGGTGAGAAAGGACATGCAGGTGGTTGGTGTGACAGAGCAAGATGCAGAGAACAGGACGAAATGGAAACAGATGATCCACTGTGGCGACCCCTAATGGGAACAGCCAAAAGAAAAAGAAGAAGATGAGAGAAAGAAATGGTAAGGAAGACCTGGTTATGACAACAATAAATTCTGTTTCTGAAGAGATACCCACATACATGATTCTAAATTAAGAGCAGTTCTGATATGGTTTAACACGGCAGACACTTACTTTCACAAAAACAGTCAAATCATGAAGGTGTTAAGCATTTGCAAGCAGTCAAAGTACAAGTATGAAAAAATGGGAAAATTCTGAGAGCTTCTGATTGATCCCTGCTCTAGGTAATGAAAAGTGAAATGAGGAATACATAGAAATCACTAATGTATAGAAAACAAAAAAACTGACTCTAAAAGAAGCAGCACTAATGTAGAATACATACCCTTTACAGAATAAACCAAAGATCTCAATATTAGATTGAGGGTTTTCACTGTATTCTTTGTGAGCTCACTATAGTACATTATGGTAGAATAATAGGCCTGAAAATATTGAGTCAGACTTGTGTTTTCATGTATGCATTTATTTTCAGGGAAAGACAGTTCAGTAGAAAGGAAAAGATAATCTTGCTCACTAAGCATGAGATGTGCAGAAATAACAGTTCTCAGGGAAAGGTACAGAATGCTCCATTCTCAAGGTAAAGATATGTGCACTTGCAATGGAATGCTAGATAAAGAATAGACTGTGAGGCACATGTAAAACAAGGCTTGGGAAACAAAGCTAAAGAGGCGTGTAAAACATTTCAGGGTTTGGTATTATTAGGAAATACTTCGGACACAGTCAGTTGAATCAGTTAAGTTAGCTTTTCAATTAATATGCAAAAGGTCTTTGTAGTACAGACACTCAAGCTTGAATACAGAAGTCAGGCCAAATATCCATACTATTCAGGAGGAAAAGATTGTTTCAGTTGATATTATTCAGGAGAATTAGAATATACATGCAGAAACTTTGGATATATTTATCAGCACTGTTACTGTTATCCAGCATTTCAGAATTTGTAAGGACTGTTATTGTTTATCAGCGCTGTTATTGAAGACAGTATTCAGATATAGTTATAATCTAATAAAGTATTCTTAACCAAACTACAGTGTGTGCAAAATTTATTCAGAAAAGTACAAAATGACTTGACCCATAAAGGAGACAGGCACATGCTCAGCACAAGTTTGGGTAACAAACAGATAAAGATGTTCATTGCAGTTGTTTCCAGTTAATTCCATATACTACAGTCTTACCAATTCTTACATTCAAAAAATAGTAAACATATACAGGTGGAAAAGGTAAACAAATTCTTAAACTGTTTAGACATTACATGATAAAAACAACAGTAGTGTTTACAGAAAAAGGGAAAAAAATGAATTGCTGCAATAAAAGTGAACATCGTCTTAGTGTTATTTTATCCTTAGAGAAAGTAGTGATACCACACACTAAAGGGGTAGCAATGACGTTGAAATGCCTTCCCACCTTTCCGCCATGAAGATCACATCTTTGTTGTTAATAAAGATAAAAAAGAAAGAAAAAACACACGTGATTTTTTTTCTGAGATATACTGACTGTGATGTATACAAAGAAATTAAGCTGTAACCAAAAATAGGGACTGTCAGCAAGTATTGGAGAAAGCAATGTCTGGAATGTTGCAACCTCTAAAACTGGAACATCTGCTAAGCTGGCTTTACCCACTACAGCAAGGTTATAACTCATGAAATTCCTTAAATGAAGATACAGATATAGTTAACATGAACATCTACCTCACAAAGCCAGACTTTGAATGATTTCACCATGAAAAGTTGTAAAATCAGAGAACTGTGAAGTCAGTGTAACCAATCCAAACAAATCTTTTTTATTTTCCTAAAAAAAAAATAAAAATAAGAAAGGTGGCCCTGGGTGTACAGGAGGGCTACATCCTCCACACCCTAAATGTATACAGCCATACTCTGGGTGGCATAACCTGAGGGAAAAGGACAAAATGCCACTGAGTGTAAAGCACTGTTTCAATGATCATCAGCTGCACTCATTAACTGATTAGGTTTCCACTGCAGCATTTGAATTTGTGATGAGATATCTTTCATAGCTGGCACATGATAAGACTAGGAACAAGTGGTCAGTAGGCAAAATGCAAATACTATCTTACAAACTCTGCTGGATTGAATTGTGCAAATAGGCAATGTGGAAATATAACTGTACTCATTGATGCTCTATAGAAATTAATGTAGCCGAAACTGACAAAATCTTGTAAACTGTGATCATGTGATACACATGCACAGATAGCATAGTGGTGCATGCTAACACCTACTTTGCAAAGTGCACGGGTAACATAAAGCAGTTGCTGCAAAGGAAGTTGATGCCCCTGTAAGAACTAAGTAAACTCAAATAGTCTGCTCTCATGTGCTATGCATTAAGGCTTAGCCATGCAGGTTAGTGCAAAGGTAGTTCTAATGATTCAAAGACTTGCATAAAATGTCCTCAAACATGGCATGCGTCCTCTCAAACAGGTCCAGTAAATACTTTCATTTTATTTATCCTTAAACCATAAGCCCATTTTGTGCAATCCTGTGATGAACAATACAGAAATTATTAAATATGGAGAAAAAAGCTACAACTGGGTAATCAACTATGTATTCGAGGAGGCATGCTACTGTAATGTAGCAGCGATTGTAATGAAAGTAATGGACCTGCATATACAAAATTACATAGGAAAAACTCATCAAAAACTAAGGATGCTTTACAGAGCCAAAAACGTTCTCACTGACGCAACTAAAACTACACTTGTCACTACTTATCTCCTCCCCGCTCTTCTTTGTGACGCTCCCATCCTTACTAACTTCCAGGCTTCACAGAAATTAAAACTTGAACAATGCTATAACAAAGTTGCTAAATTTGCAGCACATAGCCCTTTCAAAACCCACCACTGTACAGCACTGAAAAGCCTAAACTGGTTAGAACTGTTAAATCAACTAGCATATGCACAACTTCTTACCGCCTATAGAATTATTCAGCATCCATCTGCCTGCCCAGCACTAAAAGAAATTCTATACAACTATGTTCCCAGTTGGTCATTGCAATCCAGTGACCAAAAACTACTGTCTGTCTACAGACCTAGCAAATCTGCTGGGAATTGACTGTATTTGTATAAGGTTGCTAAGATCGGGAACTCCTTACCTGTATCCATCAGGTCTATACCCTCCCTCCCATCTTTCAAAAACCACTCTGAAAGACTTCCTAGCTAAAATATGACTCTGTTTTTGCTCAAAACCACAATAAACTATATCCCTAAATGTGATCTAGTACCTTTTCATTCCTTATACCTGCTTACTCTCCAGTTTTCACTTACTTCCTTACAGCTAATTATCTTCCCTGACTTTTTCTCTAAATATACCATACACTGGTTTTCCCTCAATTCATTCTGTAATTCCTGTTTGTATTAGAATAACTTATAAAAAATAGAAATTATACCCCTGAACAGTGAAACCATAAAGCCCCGAACTGAAGATTTTTAGCAGACAGTCGTTTATTAACACCAACGAACAACCGGCAAATAATAAAGCACATAAACAAAATGTGCACTCTGTTTTCATTTTGAACAACTTCATCAGATGTGGGCTGTGTTGAATTAATTCTATTTAATTAAAAAATCAATGACATCACTGAATCATTAACCAATAGATGTCTACAAACCTTAAAAGCACACAAAACCATAAGAAAAAATATATACTACAGGCAATACAAATGATAAAACATAGAAAAGCATTGATAAATACTTAAAAAGTAAAACATGTGATAGATACATTAAAAAGTCCTTTATCTAAAAATACCTTTGTGGATAAACCATTCATGTGCATGTTATAAAAGTGCATAATACTTGTACATGACACAAATAACAAAAAGAAAAACAGAATAAATATATATTAGAAAACAATAAAGGAAAGAACATTCACATTTCTTATAATTTAACAGCTCTTAATTTTAAGAGTGGAATCAATGACACAAATTCATTTAAACCTGGCCTTTTATTACATTACAAAGTCAATTCTAAGTCATTAGAATAACTTACCTTTAATTTCTATACAAACTGTCTAAACTTGTAACTTCCAGTGGGTAGAGCCTAAACCTTTTGACAGAATCAGATTATGTCCTCTCATTTCAAACAAATGTTCATATTTCTGGAACCATATGGGTTATGAAAGAAAAGTATGAATGGCAAACTCTTCAGGACAAACTATTTTTATAGTGGTATTATTCTTTAGATTCTATATCTATAAATGAATTTTATAAGTCACAGTAAACACTATAACGTTTGTAATAGTTTGTAAACAACTTACAATAGCTCAGCAACCACGCAAGTTGCACACATATTGTCAACAGCATTTTCTTCATCTAGATGAGTGCTTTCATAAGAGGCCAAGGAGTTTTGTCTGTATTACTTGGTTGTTGAGATATTTAGAAAAATGTGAAAATTACATCTATATAAATTAATATCATAAAAAACAACAGTTAATATCCCTTTACCTGCACTAGACAGAGGTCAAAGAGTAATGAAGTTGAGTTTGCCATTGTATAAGTTTTAAGATGAAATCTTTTAAAACCTTGTACATAATGTGTTTTTTTGAATTATTGATGCAAATATGAACAAGCAATATTTGACACCTAGATGCATCAGGAGGAGTTAACTGCAGATGCACCTGGAGGTATCACTCGGCTGTAATGAGTTAAATGAGTGTCATATACCTTGTATCGATTCTTAACTGACGTTTTTATATTATGACAAATTTGATAAAATTATTTAAACTGCAGATGTTTTTATTTTTGAAGACTGTAATTATTTTTCTTAAAATGTTCTGTATTAATTTGGAGCTTGTCTCCTTGGGCCTCTGCTGAAAATGGGCTTCAACCCACTTGGACTTTGCCAGTAATCAAATGTCAATCAATCAATCAATCAATAAATAAATAAAGGCACTGAGCAGGTATTAATAAAATTGATAGCAGTATGGCAGGATATGTTCTAAAATGTACAGATGTCATCCTTTGGTACTAAGTGATGCAATAAGCACTAACATTACTGTTTCATGGTATCCAAGATAAGGAATCAGTGAGCAAACACATCAAGTGATACAAGCATCATTTCAATAAGAAAGTTTAGGACACATGTAAGGTGTTTAACAGACAGTATGAGCTGAGCATCCAATGTACAAGAGTTTTCATTACTTACCTGATATACATAACACATTAACCTTCCAATGTAACATGACAAAAAGTACTCACCACATGACAGTACCATTTTAGAATAAGATAGATATTACCAAAAGAATAATCGGGTATTATAAGACCCCCAAGAATTGCTCTATGTAGGTGACTGCTTCCACTATTATGCAAGTATTAGTTTGTCAGTTATAGATACACTGCAGTTTCACACACACACACACACACACACACACACACACACACACACACACACACACACACACACACACACACACACACACACACACACACACACACACACACACACACACACACACACACACACACACACACACACACACACACACACACACACACACACACACACACACACACACACACACACACACACACACACACACACTTTTTGATTGCTTTATTGCAGCACATTTGAGTCAGCTGATACAAGGTAACTTTACAGTAGCAACAGTAATTGTACCCTTAGCTATATTATGGCACAGCCCATCAGATGAGCCTGGGCAGGTCTGAATGGACATAGCAGAAATGACAACTTTAATGATGAGGACACCGGGGACATCATGCAAGTAGCAAGGAACATGGAAAGGACCTCTGTTTTACAACTGTGATTTTCCTCTCTGTCTTCAGACCACATAACCACTGCAGCTGCTATTACCCTATTTCCTATGGGGTATGATGAGCACAACCATGGAATGGTCATCATTAAGGCAGTCATCACGGGATTTTCCCATATGAGCACTGTCCATTCCCTGCACATGCCTACTAGGCATTAAGCTTTTGTTGTGGAATGAGATGATACAAGGTTTAGTCACTCACTTCAGCCCAATCTAACCTTGAAGGCATATGCCTCCATCAATCTCCACTGGGGACTGTTCTTGGGACATATGCCCCCTACCATCCCCTTTAAGGAGAGACACAAAGGCTCTGCCCAATCATCCTCTCCTTCTGTAGCTATCTCCTTCAGATCATTGGTCACTCATTGAACTAGGATCACCTGAGTCGCTTTCAGGGCTTCATCCCTACATGCCGCAGAGGTGGCCCATAGACTGGACCTTTATTGATAGTGAGGACAATACCCATATAGGAACTGGACTGCATGGAAAGGAATGCTGAAGTCAATATAGCTGTGGAAGCTCAATGAAGGAACAGGATTACCATCAACACCTTACAGACATGTGTAGACATGCCAGAAGGAAGAACAGGGCATTTATATTAGAATATGAGGCCATTGGTAGTAGAGTTAGTCAGGTTTTGTTCCTCACACCACATTAAGACTCCAGATCATCCTTAGGCATGCATTCACAGGTAGATACCATATTATACTTGGGGGAGGTATAAATATACTTTCACATTTCATAGTGTTAACCATAGAAAGGTCAGCATGACTTTGATATTTCAGAATCCAGTACAAACATCATCTTTCCTGTATTCAGTCCATCAGAAGGAGATTTGTTTTGTACATAGCATCTACCTGTCAGCAGGTTTCTATGCCAGATCTAGCCAAACAGTAGTTGCATGGTAGGTGCCTGCTACTAATTCCAAAGATTCATGGAGTATGTAAGGGAGAGTCACCCCTTGGGCCATGTCACCTTGCCAATACCCATCCTTCGTAGGATACCTCCTGCCTGCAAGAGGGTAAAGAAATCAGGCACAGGGATGACTTTATTAGCACCCTTCCAGTTTTCAAGGTTTGCATTAATAGAAGTGAGGGTATCACTTTGGTTTATATAAAATGGAACATGATAGCAGAGATATAAATCTGTCACTTCAATATCTTATTTATTTTACAACAGAGATTCACTTCTCTAGTTTGTGTATTTGGTTCATGAAGATGTAGAACAGCCTGAAGGGTTGGGTCCTTACCAGCATGGAATACTAGAAAGAAATCATCTCACAGGGGCCCATAAGAGATAGAGTGCAGGAGGAGCTGGATACAGCACTAGGCCTATAGCCCATGTTGACTGGGGAGGAGGGAGTGTGTTTGGCTGGGGGAGTCTGGCTTCATTAAAAAGAAATCTTCTGTAAATAAAAAAAAAGCCCAGTCTTAGATCCTTGTGGGAGAACTACCATAAGGACAGGAGAGCAAGCACAGGAACATGCATTATATATATATATATATATATATATATATATATATATATATATATATATATATATATATATATATATATGTGTGTATATCTAGGGGTCTACCTGAGAACACCGAAAGATCGAAACGCCGATGATGAGAACACCAACACTGGAAGACCAACAATGGAAATAATCGACAGTTCGAAATCCCGACACTGAAAACACTGACGTGAAATGAGCATGACTGTGCAAGTATGCGATAGTGACGGACTTTAGGGTTAGGGTGCGGGTAAGGTAAGTGTGCGTTAGTGACGGACTGTAGGGTCAGGGTGCGGGTAAGGTAAGTGTGCGATAGTGAAGGACTTTAGGGTTAGGGTGTGGGTAAGATAAATGTGCGATAGTGACAGACTTTAGGGTTAGGGTGCAGGTAAGGTAAGTGTGCGATAGTGACGGACCTTAGGGTTAGGGTTTGGGTTAAGGTTAGTACATACATAGTTGTGTATGCAAAGTTTAGTCTAGGTTTGCAAGGTTTTTGGTGTGCTTGTGCTGTGTGTGTATTTTTTATGTAGGTATTGGGAAGGTTAATGGGATGTGTGAGTTACGTGGGTAATGATGTTATGGGATGTTGCGGTGTAGTGGGATGTGTGTGATTTGCCAGTACGTTCTTGTTTATGTTTTAGTTGTGATAGTTTAGTTTATGTGTGTAATTTTGTATAGTAGTGTGTAAGAATGCTTGGTGTGGTTTACGTTGATGTTTCTGTTTGTGTTTTGTGAGTCGGTGTTATGGTGTTCAGTAATGTGGACTGTCGGTATTGTGTGGTTTCGGTGTTTTGGTGTCGGCGTTTTGGCTGTTGGGTTTGTGGTGTGTCGGTGTAGTGTAGGGGATCTATATTTATATATATATATATATATATATATATATATATATATATATATATATATGTATATATATATCTACCAACTCCGAGGTCGCACTAAACTGGGGAAAGGCCAGGTTCTGTTGAAGCTAAGTTACCGGTAAGCTGGTATTAGATCTAGGTTCCTTTATGTTGGCCAACCTGGCCATTCCATGACTTTATTTTCAAAGACGTGCCTGTTTGGTAAAAGTGCTGTCCATTGAGAAACATTTGATGTATAGCTGTTCAATTTAATATTTCTTCGATGACCGAATATAGACCCTGGGAGTTTCAGGAAGTTCAAAGGCTGTTTCTATTATACATTATACTTGTTATATATTATACTTGGCTTTGGATACTACTTTTTATTTGTGTTCTCCTTTGATCATCCTTATGATAAGCGTTCAGATATATCTGATGTTTTTGACAGAATTTTTAATGTGGGTAGATTTTGATTTATCATACACCTTAATATTTTTTCTTTTATTATAGAGCTTATTAATGCTGACATCCTACTACAGTGGTTTATTTTTATGTTCCCCAATATATTTGGTTCTAACCTGGAGCACTTGGTTTGTGCTATTTTTTTAAGATGCGAGTAAAATCCACTAGCATAAGTGACAACTGCAAATATATGGCAGCTGGAAATATTGTGGCTGAATTTTAAGAGCTCATTATGCAGTTTTAATAGGTCTGTCTTTCTAAAGTCCTTGAGTTTAAAAGTATTCATTGTGGTAGGTTTAGAAGCCCAAAATGAAGAGATTATTGATTTGTGATCAGATATGACCAGAGATGCAGATACATACCTCTCAACCTCTTAGAGCAAGAAATCTGGACAAAGACATGAATAATGTGGGGGCAAAGGCCCAGAAATAGGCATCATTTTTAAATATTTCTCTTATAAATGTAGAAAGTTGATAGAATAATATTTTTTCTATTAAAGTGAATTTTCTGAAGAGTATGAAGTTAGAAATTGAAACAACTTTCATTATTTTGTGACTTCCGTCCTTAATGATTTGCTACAAAACCAAAATTTTATGAGGAACAAACCAAACATATGAGACAAAAATCTGGACATTCTGCAAAAACCTGGGCAGATGAGAAGGTTGTATAGATATTACAGGCACATGACAACTAGTGAGAGGGTAGTAAGGATGAACTCATTAAGTTAATGACCCCATCTGAGCTGGTTAACTAGTTGTACTAGAGAGTTAACACCTACCAGGAACCTTTACGCATACCCAACTATGTGGTAGTCAAAGGATAATCAAAGGATAATCAGTGGATAGGTGAAGTCACCAATCAAAAAAGGTATTTTTATTTAAGGGTAGTTCATTAAGTAAATTTAGAAATCTTTCATGGTCCTCTGATGACCTGAAAGGCAGTCTAAAACAAGCTATGGATTGATCATTTCTGTTTCTTAGGGTAAATGGAAATTCTTGTTTGCGGGTCACAGGGAATCCTTGTGGACAAGACTAGATCTCTAACTAATGCACCATGATGTAGGTAACAGTTCAGGTCAGAAGAACTAGGATATGTTTTGTATAAGCATATCTATGGCAGTCTGGAGCAGTTGAAGCTGCAGCGATATCTGTTCGATGAGCTGTTTATTGTATGCAAGTACCCTAGTTTGCATTTGTGTTTATCCTTATATGTGTAAGTGGTGCATCTGACATGTTCAGAACAGCCTTCCAACTTCTGGATGAATGAGCGCAGTGAATGGGAGGCCCTCAGAGTTATAGGCAGAGACAGAGCTCAATGTCCAAGCCTTATGTAGGATCTAATGAAAAAGATGAAGAGTAAATAGAATAGGACATGCATCTGCTGCTTATGACAGCGGGTAATAATAATGACAGTGGCGCTGTTTTTAATTGTTCTGCCCTATCAGTCTGATAAAAGTGTCAGCAATCGCAGTGATATGCTCACATCACAAGCTAATGACAATTCTGTAATTAGGGGACATACAGAGAATGTGCAGACTACAGCAGTGAAGTCAACCATGTCAGCCACATTGCCTACTCTAGTATCCAAATAGGGACCAAGAACTGTTGACCACTATCCACTATGTTGTAACAGGGAAAGGTATGGGTAGAGCAGGACAGCTGCAAGATGTATGACAAAGCAAAATTGCTAGTGTATATATATATATATATATATATATATATATATATATATATATATATATATATTTATATATGTATACCAACTCCGAGGTCGCACTAAACTGGGGAAAGGCCAGGTTCTGTTGAAGCTAAGTTACCAGTAAGCTAGTATTAGATCTAGGTTCCTTTATGTTGGCCAACTTGGCCATTCCATGACTTTATTTTCAAAGACATGCCTGTTCGGTAAAAGTGCTGTCCATTGAGAAACATTTGATGTACAGCTGTTCAATTTAATATTTCTTCGATGACCGAATATAGACCCTGGGAGTTTCAGGAAGTTCAAAGGCTGTTTCTATTATACATTATACTTGTTATATATTATACTTGGCTTTGGATGCTACTTTTTATTTGTGTTCTCCTTTGATCATCCTTATGATAAGCGTTCAGATATATCTGATGTTTTTGACAGAATTTTTAATGTGGGTAGATTTTGATTTATCATACACCTTAATATTTTTTCTTTTATTATAGAGCTTATTAATGCTGACATCCTACTACAGTGGTTTATTTTTATGTTCCCCAATATATTTGGTTCTAACCTGGAGCACTTGGTTTGTGCTATTTTTTTAAGATGCGAGTAAAATCCACTAGAATAAGTGACAACTGCAAATATATGGCAGCTGGAAATCTTGTGGCTGAATTTTAAGAGCTCATCATGCAGTTTTAATAGGTCTGTCTTTCCAAAGTCCTTGAGTTTAAAAGTATTCATTGTGGTAGGTTTAGAAGCCCAAAATGAAGAGATTATTGATTTGTGATCAGATATGACCAGAGATGCAGATACATACCTCTCAACCTCTTAGAGCAAGAAATCTGGACAAAGACATGAATAATGTGGGGGCAAAGGCCCAAAAATAGGCATAATTTTTAAATATTTCTCTTATAAATGTAGAAAGTTGATAGAATAATATTTTTTTCTATTAAAGTGAATTTTCTGAAGAGTATGAAGTTAGAAATTGAAACAACTTTCATTATTTTGTGACTTCCGTCCTTAATGATTTGCTACAAAACCAAAATTTTATGAGGAACAAACCAAACATATGAGACAAAAATCTGGACATTCTGCGAAAACCTGGGCAGATGAGAAGGTTGTATAGATATTACAGGCACATGACAACTAGTGAGAGGGTAGTAAGGATGAACTCATTAAGTTAATGACCTCATCTGAGCTGGTTAACTAGTTGTACTAGAGAGTTAACACCTACCAGGAACCTTTACGCATACCCAACTATGTGGTAGTCAAAGGATAATCAGTGGATAGGTGAAGTCACCAATCAAAAAAGGTATTTTTATTTAAGGGTAGTTCATTAAGTAAATTTAGAAATCTTTCATGGTCCTCTGATGACCTGAAAGGCAGCCTAAAACAAGCTATGAATTGATCATTTCTGTTGCTTAGGGTAAATGGAGATTCTTGTTTGCGGGTCACAGGGAATCCTTGTGGACAAGACTAGATCTCTAACTAATGCACCATGATGTAGGTAACAGTTCAGGTCAGAAGAACTAGGATATGTTTTGTATAAGCATATCTATGGCAGTCTGGAGCAGTTGAAGCTGCAGTGATATCTGTTCGATGAGCTGTTTATTGTATGCAAGTACCCTAGTTTGCATTTGTGTTTATCCTTATATGTGTAAGTGGTGCATCTGACATGTTCAGAACAGCCTTCCAACTTCTGGATGAATGATCGCATTGAATGGGAGGCCCTCAGAGTTATAGGCAGAGACAGAGCTCAATGTCCAAGCCTTATGTAGGATCTAATGAAAAAGATGAAGAGTAAATAGAATAGGATATGCATCTGCTGCTTATGACAGCGGGTAATAATAATGACAGTGGCGCTGTTTTTAATTGTTCTGCCCTATCAGTCTGATAAAAGTGTCAGCAATCGCAGTGATATGCTCACATTACAAGCTAATGACAATTCTGTAATTAGGGGACATACAGAGAATGTGCAGACTACAGCAGTGAAGTCAACCATGTCAGCCACATTGCCTACTCTAGTATCCAAATAGGGACCAAGAACTGTTGACCACTATCCACTATGCTGTAACAGGGAAAGGTGTGGGTAGAGCAGGACAGCTGCAAGATGTATGACAAAGCAAAATTGCTAGTGTATATGTATATATATATATATATATATATATATATATATTTATATTTATATATGTATACTAACTCCGATATCACACAACAGTGAGAAAAAGGGAAGCCATCTATATCCCCACTGTTCTGCTGTCACACACAAACACAGGGCTTCCTGTCAATTGACCAACATATTTGCCTAAAATTTATCAATATAGCTCTAGTCATTCAAAAGATAAATTGATGAAATTGAGTGAATCCATTACAACACATGCATCATAGCATTTTGTGACTTGGTACACTGCATACAGATACCAACATATTGATGAAATTTCACACTAAGGTTATGCTATGGCCATTTGTGTTGTGCATATTGGTATTGGTGCACCTGTTCTGCACTTCTCTTCTTCATCCATTGTGCACCATGGTGAACTTCGACATGTGACATGTTATCAGGCACAAAGTCTCCATCACAACTACGTCCTGTGTAACAGGGCACAGGGCAGAAAATGTCATGCTCTTTTTTCTCTTGAGTACTGCATCACACACTCATGAGGTGTTCAATCACCAGCAACCTGAAACACTCCACAGTATGTCAGATACAAACATCATTAGTGCATGCATTCTGTTATGAACTGAGTTGTTCCAGTCTTCAGTAAGCCACTGGGAACTTGAGAACTTGGGAAAGGAGCTGTCAAACAGACCTGCAGTGACTCTTGGGAGGAGCTATCAAACAGACCTGCAGTGACTCTTGGGAGGAGCTAACAAACAGACCTGCAGTGTCAAGCATCTTCTAAAGGGTTATAGGTTAACACTGCTGTGTTCTCTCTAGAACCTTCACTATTGTATTGGTTTTGTAGTCTTATCAGTATGACTTGTGTCATCAGCAGCCTTAACAGCTAGTGGAATAATTGGACAATGGTCACTTGTTAGGGAAGAGATAGCACCATGCATGTGAGGACTCCATCTGCTCTCTTAGATACAGAAGGCTGCAATGTGCTTAACATACCACCCGTATTCCTTTGGAAAGGTCCTGTAGCTAAAACATAAAACATAACACCAAACAAGGTGAGCAGCAAAATGAGCCGATCCTACATTTCAGATGGCATGTGACCCACATAACATAACATCTCACATGAGATTCCTATTTACTATGTGCCAGTTAAAGAGCTTTTCACCAGTTTGCATAGATTCTTTTATCCTTCAGCATTACTGTGAATGAACTTTATTTGTGGTTAATTAGAGTCTCTTTAATTGATGTCAGGTGTGTACCCAAGAAGACTGAATGCTGTAATTAAATCAAAAGGTGCTTCAACAAAATATTAGTTTAGGGGTGCGCACACTTATGCAACCAGCTTATTGTACATTTTTATTTTTTATATTTTTCCCCTAACAGATTTGTTTGTTTTTCAATTGAATTGTGCAGGTTATAGGTCACATTAAAGGTGGGAAAAGTTTTGAAATGATTTATTGTGGTCTCCACTTTTTATATCCACCATGTATGTATATATATATATATATATATATATATATATATATATATATATATATATAGGTTCATAGGAAAGTTATAGGTTCATAGGCTAGTACTAGGCTAACTGCCCTTGTCAGCCATTTTAAGCCTAGTTAGGCCACCTTCCTATATATATATATATATATATATATATATATATATATATATATATATATATATATATGTGCCCAGGCTGTCACATGCTTGGTCACACCCTCTGCTTATGACCACACCCCATGGATTTGGACCACTGAAAAGGTGGCAACCCTAGTAGGAACATTTTAGGTTGCCATGTAATATGAAAGCATTTGCTTATATTATTTCAGCGGACTCTTGTTTTATATAAGCTTACAGATAGCAAAATGAAAAGCATTCATCACCTGACAAAGAAATGAAGGGTATCCTTATTATGCTACCTTTATATTACTGGTGTAGGGAAACTAATTAAACTGGGCTGTAGTAACTAAATTTTTTATCTTAAAAACATCACTGAGATCCACATCTCATCTGTCACTTAACACCAAAATGCTTTTGTGTGTTTGTGAATTGCAAAAGGCATCTTTACCTCATCAACTTCCCACATTCTCCTCCTATTGTAATCAATTTCAAGGTCATTACAAGTTCAGGAAGAAAGTATATCCCTCACCCACTAACTCAGGGTTAGATCAAAATTTTCATTGAAGTCACCCAATCATCTAAATTCAGATGACCAGATTACCAGTGCTCTAATTTTAACTGTGAAAGCATAAAAACATTTCAGGGTGCTGGATACAACTAATGGAGTGTATCTACTGTAAGCTGGTCAGGAAAACAATGAGCACTCAGCTATACACCTGTATCTAACTGAATCTCAGTTTCTTAATATATAGACACACACACATTTGTACTTGTATATATTATGAGCAACTGATACAGCTTACATCAGTTCATACTCTGCTGATTGCCCTTTCATCAAACCTTGCACCATTAAATAAAAAAAAATCACAAAAAGCAATTATATATGCAAAAAAGCCTCCCATACCTCACAACTCCACATCCATCTACATTTATACTAATGTCAATTTCATAGAACACTGATGAAAAGGAGAAACTTCCAAATCACACTGTTATTCAATCTCACTAAATTACCCTAAAAGTAATCAGTGTACCAAATGGGTGACAACAACTCTTTGACTTATTGCTGTCATGCTGTTAGAGAACTGACAACAAATAGCAAGGGGTGATTCCATAGTTGCCATTATATATAATGCTGAATCCTGATTAAAGTCAGGACTGGACTTACACCAATTATAGCTGATAGCATTTCTTTTTTATGCCACTGTTGATAGGGTGAATTTTAAGAGCATTGGATAGGTTGTATAAAAAGTTAAAGCAAACTGACACTTCAAAGCAATCTGTGCAATCTTTGCATGAAGTATCTGGGCAAAGGAAAGCATTATGGTATTGAGAGTTGAAGGCACCCTGCACTATCAGAGGGTCACACACTAGGCTATGACATAGACATTTTGCTTAATTTAGCACAGAGATTTGGCTGAGACACTAATGCAAAGTACAAGGTAGTTTGATAGTATGTAAGCTTTATGAGTGGTGCAGGCAACGCTTCCCATTGTGCATTGCACTACGGGTTTGACTGGTGTTATTAGTAAATGGAATTTGACATCTCTTGTGTAACTCACTGTGTTAGCTTCTCAAGAACTCATAGTAGTCAGTAGCTGAGTAGCTGTTGCTGAATTCTCAACAGGCTTTCCAACCCAAAGCTGATTTGACCAACCATCTTGTTTTGTCTGCTGCTACAGTTGCCATTTTGGAGACTAATACTTGGCTTAATTTGAAGACTGCTCTAAGGGAATTATGTTTTCTTTTGATTCCCTTACTGATATAGGTCTTGTGATTAATAATGGATACAATGAAAATAACCAACTGTGAAATACTCAGCCTTAGACAGTAGGAGTACAAGTAACAGAAACTGTGATGTGAGGTAACTTCTGATCACTAAGATTTGTGACAGACAGTTACCAATTCAACACTATGGCACATGCATGTTTGTTGCAGTCACAAATAGTGGCAAAACAATACCAGAGATGTGAACATGAGGCGTGTGTGTGTATGTGTGTGTGTGTGTGTATGAGCGCTCATGCGTCTGTGCGCATGCATGTGCATGCTTGCACATGTGCGCGCGTGAGTGTGTGTGTGTGTGTGTGTGTGTGTGTGTGTGTGTGTGTGTGTGTGTGTGTGTGTGTGTGTGTGTGTGTGTGTGCACGCACGCGCGCACACACGGGTGCTAAGTGGTGAGTGGCACACTTTGGTAGAAGAGAAAATAATCCCACAGAACAAAAACAACATGTACACTGAAGGCTGGGAAGCAGAGGTGGCTAGAAAAATGATTTACTTGGCTTAAAGTAAAAAAAAAAAACAGGATCATAAGGAGCTAGACAGTCACATAGTGAAGCAAGCAAAAATTCAAAGCTAGGAAAATGGACTATTTCAGTGAGGAGGTTTTGGGGAAGTGTGTTACAGAAAGCTGAACAAACTGAGTGTGTTTTCCATTTCTCCATGTAATTGTATATATGGGTTCCTTTAAGGCATTCTGATTTCTTCCCACCTGCCAAATGTGATGCTTAGTGATTACTGTAAATTATACCATGACCCGCTGATTGGCCAGCGCACATTGTCGAGTTATACTAATGGAAAAGGTCAGACTTTTAAATGGGTTTAACATTATGCTAAACCCATTTAACATAGGGAGAAAGCAAGATCTCCGTTGCTTTTTAAAATAAGCAACGGACATCTCTGTTGCTTATTTCGCTGTTAAACCCATTTAAACGGCTGCTATGTAAAAAAAAAAGCAATTCGGCCATGTTAAACATAAATAAACTTAACATGAAATAAACAGTAAAAAAAGCAATGGAGATCTTGCTTTCGCAGGCGCAGTACGAAACAGGCATTATACTATGCCATTATTTAAGAAAAGTAATAGTTTCTTCTTAAATAATGTCATACGATCCCTGGATATACACTATGTTGGCCATCGTTTTTTGTTTATCCTTTGCTTCGCCCTCGGGACCATACCACGCCAACCGTGGGTAAATCCAGCATTACCCACACCCAGGCGTGGGTTATTGCTATATTATTCATGTGCATAATCCTTATTTTTGCCCTTGTACCTTGGATATGGCTGGATAACATCTGCGTACTTTACTCCACTCACACAGTTTACAAATAAAATTTCACAAGTAGTGATACATGGGTGGTTTGTGAGCAGTTCCATTTCTAAGAATAGTCCTGAGATTATTACTATTATTCCTGAGAATTCTGAGGAAGTTCTACTGGTTTATGGAGACACATTTATCAAAACAGGTTATGAAAATTAACTGAGTAAGGAACTCTAATAATTTAGAGCAAGTGCAGGAGATGATTGGAAGCCCATGAAGGAAGAAAGAGATAATGTGAGATGAGAATATATGATGGAAGTTAGACATTTTTCATGTTCTTTTTGGTCCTACATTATTCCCACAACAATTAAGCACAGCCCACTGACATTTGTCCAATACTTGCTGGCATCCAAGGTCATTGGGCATGAAAGGTGAGAGCTTTTACCAGGTTTCCTGTTTCTGAAACAAGCCTGCTTCTTATTAGTATGGTCTGCTTGGTGTTGTCTGCAGTACCTCCCAAAGATAGAAACTGTAGAATATTTAAATCACAAAGTTATTATATTTTATTTATTTAAAACTTGTTAATGAAGGTAGAGCACTGACTCACCAAGACCATTACCAGGTTCTGCAATGCAGAAATGCAACTAAAAAATTCAATTTTAACCAATGCAACAGTGGTACTGTAAGAGCAATAACACAGACAGAAATGTCAGTATAATATGTAGCATAAATAAATACAATTGAAAGTAGATTTGATACAAGAACTTAAGCAGTAAAATCCATAAGGAGAGTACCTGTACATTGTCGTAACATCATACAGTATAATATTTCTATGGAGAAAATAATATTGAAAGAACAACGTATTTACAATAACTACAACTGCTGGGTATGGAGTGTGAAGGAAAGGAAGGCAAATTAGATGAAGAAGGGAAAGAAGGCATCAGAAAGGAGGGGAAAAGATGATGATTTTCAGTGAGGACAGACAAGTGGGAAGTGCACAGCTATCTCCCACCCAGGTTTAGAAGATCAGAGTTGTACTATAGTAGTTTGGAAACATGTTTACTCATAAGCCAGGGTATGCTCACCTGATGAAGCACCATCTAGACACAGGGCCTCAGTGGTCCATCAAACTGGTCTTTTGTTTACTGGTAGTCTAGGGTATATCCATCTGATGAAGTACATTGTAGGCACAGAACCTCAGTGACCCATCAAACAGGCCTGTTATAGTTCACCTGAGGAATTTAAGTAGACACTCAGAGAAGAACTATAAGAGACATTAGATCTGGGGTACGCCAGGAACTCAGTATTTACTTCTGGTTTAACATGTCCTATGGTAAGCTTATAAGTGAATGCATTGTTTTATTTTTAATATGCAATAAACTGGAATAATCTTAAATGCAGAAAGCCAGCAAGTGGGTGGAGGTTTGAGTGGTTGATGGGGTGGGTGTGTGGGGGTTAGCTGAGGAGCCCCATGAAAATAGTTCAAATTGGCACCCATAACCGCTATGGCCAGCCGTGATTACAGTTTCAGATTTCCTGCCTTTGCGATAAGAATCATACAGGGAAACTCTTACAAAACACATAATACTATCATATTCAATTCTTCTTACTTAATAATGCAAGTGAAATATTTTAGGTAATATTTAAAAACAGTGACAGTTTTTAACTCATGCATTCACTTTCCTAATTTTTCAAACTAAAGAAATATTTCAGTATTTCAGTTATTCATAGCAGAGTATTCCATTCTGCTCTTTAAATTCCTAAACAAGGAATATGGAGAAGGCTTATGCCAAGCATTAGAGGTGGTTCTGGTTTGTGTTGCCTTCTCCTTTTGCAGTTCGGTATTATTTATGCCTTTTACTGACAAAATTATGGCCCTTTAACTGATGCAGTCTGTGATTATATAATTTAACTTTGTGCTTGCCGTAGTCATCTCCTTTTCACCTTCATTGAGTTTTAATTGCTGTTCCTTCCCTGACCTGTATATTTAAGACTTTGTTCACAGATAATCTAACCACTTCTTTGAAGACTCAAACCTAAATATATTCTTCCTTCCAAGCTTTCTTCTTTCATGCAGATAGCTGATGCCAAATATGCTATTTACAGGTAGCTAGTCAAAAACTTACTTTTCAAGGATCCTTTTAAGCACATTACACATGCCCAAACACAAATCTTCCCATCTTTTATGCGACACTTAGTGGGATGTGAACTTGCAGCCATTCCTGTGCCCCTGAAAATAATGTGTTTAAAACATGCAGCTCTTTTGTACCACTTAAATTGCGATCCCTAATAGTCAACTAAAGTAGTGCAGTTGTTCGTCCCTTTAGATTTGCCCTTCTTTGTTTTTATCTGAGTCAGTGCTGTTATTCTAAAACATTTTTCAGTGGTTCTTACATTCATTAATTTCTTTATGACTGTTTTTCATAAAACAGAGAAGCTTGCATCATGAGAGCTAGAGACCATGGTGACATTTGGTCAATACTCCCAGCTAACTACAAAATTGATCCTTTGCAGTGTTGGCATTTCAGCAGAGCATTTAGTGACAGGATGATATTATTGAAATACTATCATTTCTGAGAAGTAATTATGACTAATGAACAGCCAAATTTGTATAACTGAGTCTGAACTGAATATCATCCTGTGCATAGTTTGTCATGGTGAAGTAGCCATTTAACATTTCTGTGATACCAGGGCCTTGTCTTTGCAAGTTTTAAGCAAATTAACATGTTTTTGTTAGATAAACTACTATATTATCACACATTACAGATGAATGTCTGCACTGGCATTTTTGACAACAAGTGCATATATCTCTGTTCTTGCATTTGTTTGTGTTATGGTATATATATATATATATATATATATATATATATATATATATACATATACACACAGACACATGCATATATATATATATATATATATATATATATATATATATATATATATATATATATATATATCCATATATATATATATATGTGTGTGTGTGTGTGTAAATATATATGTATATATATATGTATATATATATATATATATATCTATATATATATTTACATACCATACCTCTCAACCTGTTAGAGCAAGAAATACAAACAAAGCCACACATAATTGGGGAGGGGCAAATGCCCAGAAATAGAGATACTTTCTAAATATTGCTGTTACAAACTTAGAAGGTTGATAGAATATCTGGTTTTGCATTAGCTTGAATTTTCTGAATTATATGAAGTCTGCAACTCAAATGGCTACTATTATTTTCTGACTTCAGTCCTCAATGATTTGCCAGTGATTTGCCAGAAAACTATAATTTTATAAGAAACTGACCAAAAATATGAGGCAAATATGGACATTCTGCAAATATCTGGACAGTTGAGAGGTATGAATATAAATAGATAGGTAGATAGATAGATAGATAGATAGATAGATAGATAGATAGATAGATAGATAGATAGATATTGTGATTTGCCAGAAAACTATAATTGTATAAGAAACTGACCAAAAATATGAGGCAATTATGGACATTCTGCAAAAATCTAGACAGTTGAGAGATATGAATATAAATAGATAGATAGGTAGGTAGGTAGATAGATAGACAGATAGATAGATAGATACATAGAGATAGATAGATAGATAGATAGATAGATAGATATGTAGTGCTATCAATAAAGCATGTGATTTGGTGAGGTGTTGCCTCAGGTTATTAGAGTGCAGAGTTCAATTCTGGGTTGTGTATGAAGTGTCTGGAGCTTCATGTAGAAGACTAAGGCTATGAGCTGTTAATAAACTGCTTTTTATAGTACAGGGTTTGATTCTCTCAGCCTTGAGCCTTCAGGCAGCACAGTGGTGCAGCGGTTTACATTGTTGTCTCACAACAAGAGGTACTCTGGTTCAATTCTCGGCTGAGGTGCCTTCTGTGTGGAGTCTGCATCTCCTCACTACATTTGCGTGGGTTTCCTCCAGGTGCTTTGGTTTCCTTCCACATTCCAAAGACAAGCATCTGGAGTGCTTCTCCCCGGGCCTCCACAGAAAATGGGCTCTGTCCCAGCAAGCCTTTCCTGATAAACAACTGTTAAATAATAAATAAATAAAATAAATGAATTTGGCTACTCTGTGATCTTGAGTATGTCACAGAACCAAACAGTGCTTTAGTGCAAATGAGAAATTGGGCTAGGCTCCACAATGGATTACTATACTGCATGTCTAGTAACTATGCATAAATATGCACTCTTTTAACATTTTAACTACTACTGCACCATGAAAGACAATGTAACAACAAATGAGCCAAATCGGGCTTTGTTTTGCTCTAAAGGAGCTTGCTTATATACAGTGGATATAAAAAGTGTACACACCCCTGTTAAATTTCCAGGTTTTTGTGATATAAAAATGAGACCATCATTTCAAAACTTTTCCGACCTTTAATGTGACCTATACCCTCTATAATTCAATTGAAAAACAAACAAATCTGTTAAGGGAAAAATATAAAAATATAAAAAAATAAAAAAATCTACAGTAAGCTCGTTGCATAAGTGTGCACACCTTTAAATGAATACTTTGTTGAAGCACCTTTTGATTTAATTACAACATTCAGTCTTCTTGGGTACACACCTGCCATCAACTAAAGAGACTCTGATTAACTCCAAATAAAGTTCAGCTGTACTAGTAGGATTTTCTTGACATTTACTCAGTTTCCTGCTACAGCAAAATTCATGGTTCGTAGAGAGCTTACAAAGCATCAAAGGGATCTCATTGTTAAAAGGTATCTGTCAGGAGAAGGGTATAAAAAAATTTCCACAGCATTTGATATACCATGGAACACAGTGAAGACAGTCATCAAAAAGTGGAGAAAATATGTGACAACAGTGACGTTGCAAAGAACTGGACGTTCCTCCAAAATTGATGAAAAGACAAGACAAAAACTGATCAGGGAGGCTGCCAAGAGACCTATAGCAACACTGAAGAAGGTGCAGGAATTTCTGTCAAGCACTGATTGTGCACTACATGTGACAACAATCTACCATATTCTCCATATGTCTGGGCTCTGGGGTAGAGTTGCAAGATGGAAGCCTTTTCTTACACAGAAAAACATCCAGGCCTGGCTAAAATTTGCAAAACAATACATCAAGTCTCCAAAAAAGCATGTGGGAAAATGTGATATGGTCTGATGAGACCAAGGTTGAACATTTTGGCCACAATTCCAAAAGGTACATTTGGCACAAAAACAACACTTCACATCACCAAAAGAACATCATCCCCACAGTGAAGCATAGTGGTGGCAGTATCATGCTTTGGGGTTGCTTTTCTTCAGATGGAACTGGGGCTTTAGGCAACGTGCAGGGAATTATGTACAGTTACAAATATCAGTCACTTCTGGCCCAAAACCTTCAGGCATCTGCTAGAAAGATGAAGTTGAAAAGGAATTTCACCTTTCTACATGATGATGACCCCAAGCATCCATCCAAATCAACAAAAGAATGGCTTCACCAGAAGAAAATTAAAGTTTTGGAATGGCCCAGCCAGAGCTCAGACCTAAATCCAATAGAACATCTGTGGAGTGACCTGAAGAGGGCTATGCACAAGAGATGCCCTCACAATCTTAACGATTTGAAGTGCTTTTGCAAGGAAGAGTGGGCAAATATTGCCAAGTCAAGATGTGCCATGCTGATAGACTCCTGCCCAAGAAGACTGAATGATTCAACAAAGTATTAGTTTAAAGGTGTACACACTTATGCAATCAGCTTATTGTACTTTTATTTTTTCCCCTAATAGATTTGTCTGTTTTCAATTGAATTGTACAGGTTAAAGGTCACATTAAAGGTGGGAAAAGTTTTGAAATGATTTATTGTGGTCTCATTTTTTTATATCACAAAAAAGCTGGCATTTAAACAGGGGTGTGTACACTTTTTATATCCACTGTATATATGTATGCATATAGAATTTATTTGCTAGTCTTTTGAGTAAACTAAAAGTGCTGTTCTCTTTGTGTGTGTTTACATGTTCATATGTTTTACTTACATAGTACACATAAATATACTTACATTGCTATGGAGAGAAAACTTTTAGAAATCATATATGTCAAGTCTTTCATATGGACAAGAAAATGTGTTAAAGAAGAGCTGAAGAATTATATATATAAATAAGCAATAATGCTCAAAAGGGTGGGTGTTATTGGAAAATGAATGATGATATAGGGGTGATATTAGACCAGATACTGCAGGGAGAATATTCATAACCTTAGAACTTCTGTTATTTTTCTATGATCTGTTTGTGATTTAGTACCTTTGAGTTAGCTTTTAGTGTGTTGAAATGGACGTTTTGTTAAGATTTTTCAGTGTTGATGAAAAATAGTCGCTAATAAGTAAATGACATATTTTCTAAGCTATGTTAATGTCCATATTCTAAAGAATATCGGTAAAGGTAACACAAAACATTTTAAAAAATACATAGTCATGTGAAGAATATATCTAAACACTTCCTCTGCTTTTCAAGGAAGACAGAACAGTTTTAGCTGGAAACTTAATAAACTTTTATGTACAATTTATAATTAGTTAAACAGAAGTACAGTGTTCACTCTAGATGTTACTGAATGAAATATAACAAAACATGCACTTGTTTTCCATCTGGTAATATGTAATAATAATACAAAGACTAATCTAAGGCAACTAAACTCTTTTTTATTCATAAGTCAGAACCCATTACACTTAGAGTTTTGTCAGTTTCTACACTGTAGACACTGGGGAGGTTTGATGGGGCAAGTAGGAATAAGGGTGAATATTATAGGCTGGAAAATTCAATGCTGTGTCCTCAACAGACTTAATGACAGAAATGACTGTAACTTAAAGACTGTTAGTTTTGTTTTCAAATTTATTGAAGCTGTGGTTTGATCCATGTGAGTAGTACTGAGTGCCCACTCCAGGTAGCACCAAGTGCCCATTCCAGGTAGTACTGAGTGCCACTCCAGGTAGTACTGAGTGTGCACTCCGGGTAGTACCGAGTGCTCACACCAGGTAGTACAGAGTGCCCACTCCAGATAGTACTGAGTACCCATTCCAGGTAGTACTGAGTGCCCACTCAAGGTAGTACAGTACCTACTCCAGGTAGTATTGAGTGCCCACTCCAGGTAGTACTGAGTGTCCACTCCAGGTGTGATTGAACTGGAGCAGGACAGCAAGAGAATGACACTGAATAACTCATTTTCTCCTTATGTGTGGAACTTGATCTTATAACCTGGAAGTGCACAATCTACTTTTCTCAAACCTTGTGTGACTGAATTGTAAGACTGTAACATTTTTCCATTTTCTTAATTGGAGATTCACCTTTGCAAAGGCCTGTGTATTTTAAGAATGAAAACCCAGATGACATCAGTCATGCAGAATGGGGTATGACTCAGTGTATAGTATATTGTCCATGATTATTCTATGAATATCAGTGGCAGTATAGCTGACAAAACATATGTACAATCAATCAGTCAATAAATAACCCAAATGCCCATTGCAGTGTAGTCTTGTAATTTTAATAGTAGTCAGTTCAATACTGACTGTTTACACTTCTGTACTGGAAGTTCATGCTCCAATAATGTGAGTCCATGTACTATGAAAATTAAAATCCAGTTTTGTCAAAAAAAGAAAAAAAAAACAGTTTTTAAAATGTTTTTAAAATGTGCTTGCTGTTAAACTTTTAAAGCATTTTTGTCTGCGTGTGTGTTCTATAAATTCCTACCTACTATAAAACCTGCTACTTATATATACCTACACTAGGAATCTTGTTGTCCTTAGAGGTGGGGAAATATTCCAGGATATCACAGTCTCAGAATTAATATACATAGGTATATTTTTGTATTCATATTTAGATTCATAGGTAATTATTCGGCTATTGCTCTGGGATAACCTTAAGAATCCTGGCCTTACTTTCCCATAGTAGTTTCTAACCATTATACTTTGCATATGAATAACTCAGTGATACTGATCAACGATATGTTTGGTCATGTGCATGCTTCCCCTATCTGTGAGGGACTGGGGTGCTAAACCAGGGATGAATTTAACGTCACCCATCTAGTCATCCAAATTATGCTTCAACAGATTAAGAGAAGTGCTTTGCTTCGCTTTATGTGAAGTAGAAGATGTAGTGTCATTCTCTGTGATAAATACCTATCCCTTCAACATGCTCTATTTATTTTTGCAAAATAGGGTGAGATCTCATTAGCAGGTTTTTACAATACCATTGGACTTACAGATGTGTAATAGCTCTGGCAGAATAGGTGTTGAACTTCTATATATAAGGCAGAGGTTGCCTTTCAGTAGCATGTATGATACTGAGAATAGGAACATGGTTTTGCGATGATCTGTATTGTTTTTATGATTTAGGCCCTTGATTATTATTTTTTTAGAGAGAAAGCATTGTGGTTGTTCTGCTTTTGACAAGTGTTTAGATACATATGTACCAAAAATGGCATTATACTCAGAGATTGGTCTAATGAGTGCAGAGTACAGTGGAAAGATTACATCCCTGGATCTGGACACAATACCTGTAGACATAAGCTATGCAATTGAAAAGGACTTCCTAACAATGGTGGATATACAATGATGGAAGAACAGTTCATTGTCAACAAAGACAATCCCTAACTACAGGATCAATTTTCCAGGGTGTGTTGTTAATGTTATAGTTACAATAGGAGTCATGCTTGCAAAAGGATACAATTATAGGGTCCCTATTAATTTGACAAAACTTTAGTTTGTCGAACTACAAAAGATCGACAGCTAAAGATCGAAAGAGTCAAACCGCAAATGACCAGCTAAGCAAATGTTTTCTCAGGGAAAGAATTTGCTTGGCCGTTAATGGGAATATGCCCTTTCCCCAATGTGGAGTGATCTTGGAGTTCGTATATTTAGTTAGGGGGGTATGGGGGTGTGAGGGGGCAAAGCCCCTCACTTAATTCAGGTTGAAAGGTTTTTGTTTTGCGTAATGGCCAAGCAAATTCTTTCCATGGGAAAAAATTTGCTTAGCTGATTATTCGCGGTTTGGACATTTCGATCTTTAGTTGTCGATCTTTTGTAGTTCGACAAGCTAAAGTTTCATCAAATTAATAGGGATCCAAATTATACACTTCTTGGTGTCTAGTGTTAGCCCATAGTTTTGACACTAATTATTTGTTTTGCACAGGCACTCTTGAAGTTTTTGCTGTTTGCAGGATCTTTCAATGAGCACTCAGTATTAAAAGGTAGTGACTCAATCATTGTTGACATTTCCATTACACAATTATGTTTTTTCCATTATTTATCCAGTCTGTCAATTCTTGCTTTTAATCAAGCCTCAAGCCATGTTATTAGACCAATGTTTTTGAAATTTTAATCAATCATTTGAGGTTAATTATTAAAGCTATATTCTAAATCACTAGTGGAATGTCACCATTTCAGTTGTACAAAATGTGACATTTATTTAAAAGTGACATGGCATATGAAAGTCCACACCATAAACAAATATACTGTGCTCTTCTGGTAGTTTTATTGACTAATTGTATTAAACTATTCAGTGTTACAGAACATCAGTAACTTCTAGGATATGTATCATATCAGTGTTTCAGATTCAGCATAATTGTTTAGTGAATCCTATAGCCAATCAATAAATAAATAAATGATATATTTCTACTATAATATCCTGGCATTTGCCATTCTCATCAATTTTTTTCTCCAAAGGGCAAAACTACCCATACCAGGACTAACAAGTGAGCATCTTCAGGATAGGATGTGAATAGTTTTTTCTAAAATATCTTTATTTTTTTATTGTGTCTATTTATTTATTTATTTGCTTGTTTGTCTTTGTTGATGGGAAAGTCCGACAGGGCAGAGTCCATTTTCAGCAGAGGCCTGGGGAGAAAAGCTCCACCACAGTACAGTTATATTAACAAGTACATTTCAGAAAGTTCTCAGAAAAACAGCAGTTACATTTCTCATGAAAAACAAGCATAATTACAAGGCAGGTATATACAGAAAAGTATATACATCAACAATTATAAGTCTATACAGTTTTTCCAGCTGTACAATTTTTCAAGAAGTAAACGGATTGACACTGCAGAAGGGAAACATTGCTGTAAAGAAGTTTAGCATTCTTACATTTCAGTAAATAAAGATTTATGAGGATTTCAAGATACGTAATGAAGTAAGTTAGATAATTATGTAGGAAGGGAATTATTAAAACAACTTTAATTAGAAATTGGTCTGGATTCAATAAACTCCATGTAGGTTCCTTGCAAAGCCTACACAGATTGTTTTCACTTATGTGGTACTGCTCATCACATGGCATCATCGAGCATAAGCAAGGTTTCATGGCTTGCACCAGTGTTGCTGGTCATCAAACCTGTAGTCTGAATGTGGATCATACCATCCAACCTTTTACTGCAAGAAATCTAGACAAGCACTAAACTAATGGAGGACAAATGGCCAAAAATATGCACAGATTTACTGTATTCTTCTGATAACCGTAGAATGAAGGTAGAATAATAGGATTTGTGTTAGCATGCATTTTTTGAAGGAGTACGAAACTGAAATGTATGTTATTATGTACTGACTTCAATCTTCAGTGATTTTCCAGAAAGCACACATTTTACAGTAAGCTCTGACTTAACCGGAACTCAAGCAACAAGAAAAAAAAAATCGAAGAAATACACTAGTCAGTTCTTCATGTGTTGCACTTTCTTTTTTTCCCCCACAAAAACATGCCTTATATTTTTAGAGCTTTAGAGTTTTAAAAAGGACAATACAAATAAATTTCCTCTCTACTCAACCTAAGCACAAGTCAAACCAAACAAGTCAAATCGCTAAAATGTCAACACTTGCTCCATACCCACTCAGTCAGTTTGCATCAGATTGCACATTCTCTCTCCAATCTCACACACACACACACACACACACACACACACACACACACACACACACACACACACACACACACACACACACACACACAGAGCTCTCTTCAGCTTTCATACATGCATTCACTCACACTTTCTATCTCTGATCTCTCACACACACTCTTCAGCTTTCATACATCTCTCCAATCTCTCACACACTGTCACTTCTGCTTTTATACATGCGTTCACTCTCTCTCTCTCTCTCTCTCTCTCTATTCAATTCATTCAATTCCAATCCACTCAGTATGCCACTGAAAATCATTCTGCATGCCATGCTTTCTGGTGGAAAGATACGTTTAAAATATTATTATTCCAGCCAGACTTTTAATTTCTGTATTTCAATATTAAAATCAAATCAATACAGTGTGTATGGTATGATATGGTATAGTATAGGGTACAGTATTTGACAGGTCTATTTTTAATAGTAACTCTCTAGCAACCAGAAACTACACTCATCCAGCATCTACCAATCCCCATGGGTGCTGGTTAACTGAGAGTTTACTGTACAAGGAATAGCCCAAAAATATGATACAAACATCTGGACATTATGCAAAAATCTGGACATTCTCACTTTTTTTTTTTGAATGCCAGTGTTTACAAGATGCTCCCCCTTACCACAAACATGTTTGGCTCTGCTCACCTGGTTTGTGGGAAGCACAGCAGCACTCAAACTGGAGGAATGGATCACCCATGTTGCAGACAGGACCCAGACAGCCACAAACATAAACTTGATGCATTCAGTTAATATTATTGGCTATTGCGCAAACATGGTAAGTGGCGTTGTGCTATGATTAACAGTGAGAACTTTACAATAACTACTAAGATAGGGCATATCATGTCACTAATCCTGTGGCAGCAAGTATTCAGTGAAGGTGTGGAGTACAGATAATCTGGGGTTTTAGTAGACGGTGTGCAGATTTTGTTTTACTGTTGTAAGATTGCAGATTATAGCAATGAATTGCAACATACACAGCTGTTTTCTCCATGTTCTTGTGGTAAAAGCTGTAAGTGTAGGAAAATTGTAGACATGGTTCATTTGACTAGCATATTTACACAAGTGCCTGTTTACCAAATAATCTTGAAATTGCGGGGCTTGGCACTGCTCTGCACCTCTTAACATCTCTCAAACATGGTGTCCAGCAGTGCACACCTTTGCCTACCATGTTTGTGCAATGGTAAGTGATGCACAACTTTTTTAAATGTTGCAAAGTCAAAATATGCACACTCTCAGTAAGCGCGAGACATGCAATTGGTGGGAAAACATCAAGATATAAAATGCAATTGGCAGGAAATGCTCATTCTACATTGAGCTGGAGTTATGGCAGGCATGTCTGGAGCTGCTGGTGTGATACTGCACTTTTGGGTGCAGAGGTGGGGTGTCCAGGAGGCCAAAGATTTTGTTGGTATCCTAGTTAAGGAGCATGGGTCCTGGTTGCAACAGGTAGGCTATTCAGGCTCAGAATAGAAGTTTGAAGCCTAGACTAGTATTGCCAGTGCTTTGATCAGTGCTACAGGTATCCCCCACACTGGTGAATAATCCAGACATCATTTTGATGACCTCTGGAGGAGGGAGTGGGATACCCTCGACCATTGGCTCAGAGAATTCAGTACACGGGTCACCCCACAGATGTGTAAGTGTCAATTTTAGTGAGTAATTTTAAGAGTTAAAAGCCAAATATAGTCGAGTGGTATTCATAATGGTATCCTGTTTTGTTCTGTTTTTTCTACAGCTGCTATGGAGTGAGCCTCGAATGCCAGGTCCCATGCCGTGCATTTGTTAAGGATGCAAGAAGCATGTGGTATGTATGCATCAGAACAGTACTACTCTAAATAGTATTTTAATAATGATAATCATTTTTATAGTAATTTAGTAGCATTAAAAGTTAAGGACCACTTAGTTGTTATATAATACAGTTATCAAACTGTGCATGCATATCTCAACTGTAAAAGAAACTATGCATGCCTTAGTCTACAGCACAAAACAACAGTGCCATATTGTCAAATATTAGTGAGCATGCGTCTCTAAATTGTAAAAGGAAAGTATGCAAGCAGTGGTATGTAGAACAAAATAACAGTACAGTATTAGAGAGTAGTCATCAGTTCTGGGTTCAGAAACCACACTTCCTAAATATACAATACTGTTAGGTTTTCATTATTGCAATGGAACTTTATACCTCTATACCAGTGGCACAAATGACCTTTTGTAAACTGCAATCAGTATAACTGGAAGACACATATGTGCAATATGTGCACACATCAATGATTGGTGGATGCAATCTGTACTATGGTGTGCCTTGGTTATGAACTGGGTAGTCTTAAAAGTAATGAAGAAATGTGTTAGAGTTTGTAGTGCTAAATTAAAGGTAAAAGAATAGTCAGATAATTGTATCAATGCTTTGTATATCACATATGAAGTTACTAATGTTTCCCCTTTTTCCTCTCACCCTTTTCTCTTTTATTTTTCAATTTATTTTTTTAATTTTTAATTTTGTTTTTTTTTTCCCCACAGCACAGCTGGGTAGGCCAGTCCCACAGGATCCTCCTGCCCCCACTCCACCAGCTACAGCACCACTGCCCAGCACATCTGGTGCACAACCTGGTAGCACGCCCTCTGCTGCATGTGCACTACCTGGCCCTTCAGGTAGTTCTGCCATGGAGGATAGGACTGCAGCTTCCTCTGGGAGCAGATCAAATGACAGAAGTTGACTGGGATGGTGTGTAGGATTGTGCACTGCATTGTGGGTGCATGCCTACACTGGATGGAGTGTCTGATCTCCATCCTCATTCAGAGTACACATAGTAAATGCAGATGTTAGGCACTGCAGCCAGTGCACAGTAAGGTGACAGTGATGACAGTCCACTGGGTAAGGACTAGATTCTCACTATCAACCAACTTGGCATGCAAAGGACCTGGATTTCTCACCCTCTTCCCAACCATGGTGTTCACCCACCTCTTGTGACCTTCACCATCTCTCTCTTGTCTTGCTTGTCTTGTCTGTATGCAACTGCTTCCTCACATGTCTGACTTGACTCACCCAGGCATTCCTACATCTCATCCCCAACATTCCTCTCTCTCTCTCTCTCTCTCTCTCTCTCGCAAAAAAAAAAAAAAATGGGCACCTGTCCCACAAAAAAAAAAAAAGAAATTGTCCCATACATAGCTCTCCATTTTGCACAAATGTCTTCATGACACATTTGATTGGGTCCAGTTGGCTATACAACATGATTGTGTTGTGGTCACCTCTCTCTCTGGAGGTGGCAGTCCAAATTCAGCTAATATTTTGCATATATGATCATGTTTTATTGTTGAAGAAATGAATAGCTGTGGTTCTTTCTTACATCCTTCCTGCACATTACTCCCTCTTTTCACTTTGTTCTGCCCCTTCTTACTCCCCATTTCACCACTTTCCTTTCTTCTTTACTTTAAAGAATTATTGGGAGATGGTGCACATCAAGCACCAATGTGAAGCACCAGTAAATGGCAGCAATATAAGTAGATGTAAAGTATCATACAAGCTTGTAAAATTAATACTTACACCGGTATTTGAACACAGTAACATCTGCCTCCAACAACAATGTATTAACATGTGCTACCACAGAGTCAGTTAGGTAGCAGATGTATTTATTTTATGCAATTAATAGTAACTGACACAGTTTAGCAAGGATTTCTATTTGTACTCACCCGTGCTTATTCACCATATCACCAATGTCATATTTTCCCTATTAATTTTGTATGAAGCAGCAATGCATGATCCATAGTAGTGTTTTATAAAGCATTATTGTGTTATACCAATTTAGTTTTATAAAGCACTAGTGTGTGTTAGTTTGTGATGCTGCATATTGTGCACTGTCAATAAGCAAAGCTACTACAAAAGTAATTAACTTTATAAGCTACAGCTATATTTAGAACCAGTACCATCTGGCTCCAAAAAGGAGCTTATCACTGCATTGTTAATTAATATCTGCAGCCAGAGAATCAGTGCACTTATGTTTTGCATTTGCTATTCAGTCTCTAAAATATACCTGCTACTTAACTGAGTCTGTAGCACCATTTGTTAATGCATTAATCCATTCATTTTTGTGTTCAGATGATATTGGGTTTGAATACAGGTGTTAGATAACAGTTTAAAATATTTTTACATGTAAATCCAAATTCTGAAGTGTGATAGTTGGTATGGAGCCTGTAAAATATGGCTAGATGGTACTGGTTTGCAATACAACTATATATAACAATTATAACTGCTTTTTGCCAGAGCCTGCCATTAGTGCATGATGCGCACCATCGCACAATTATGCTTTAAAGAAACAAAATGGGAAAGATAGGAAAGTGGTGGAATGGGGAGGATGCAGGGGAAAGAACAAAATGAAAGGAGGGCAGGAATGTGCATGAGGGATGTAGGACAGAACCATATCTATCCATTTCTTCAAGAATAAGACATCATCATATATGCAAAAGTGTAGCTGAATTTGGACTGTCACCTCCAGAAAGAGGGGCAATGACAACACAATCATGTTTTATAGACAATTGGACTGAATCAAGTGTGTCATGAAGACATGTGCGAAATGGAGAGCTATGTATGGGCCATTTTTTTTGTGGGACAGGTGCCCATTTTTTCATATTTTTTCTGAGCGAGATTGAGGAATATTAGGGAAAGGATGTAGAACTGTCTTGGTGAGGTAAGTTGAGCAGGTGAGGTGGCAACTGCAGATGGACAGGACAACACAAGAGACAGGGATGGTGAAGAACATGAGGTGGATGAACACCATAGTTGAGGTGAGGGCGGGGACATTGTTAACCCTTGGATGTCAAGCTGGGTGACAGTAAGAATCAAGTCATCACCCACTGGGCTGTCATCACTGTCACCTCATTGTGCTGATGGCTGCAGTGTCTGACGCCTCCATCTCCTTGTGTTATTCAATACAATGATAGAGAGCAGTGTTTCCAACTGGTGTAGGCATGCACTGACTGTGTGGTATACAATCCTACACACCAACCTTGGCAGTTCATCATGGGTGATAAACTCACCACTTCTTCCACTGCTCCCAGAGGGAACCACTGGTCTATCCTGCAGGGCAGAACTACCTGAAGGGCCAAGAAGTTCAGAGGCAGCAGAGAGGGTGCTACCAGGCTGCAAACCAGACATGCAGTGGTGCTGCAGCTGGTGGAGTGGGAGCAGGAGAAACCCATGGGATAGGCCAACCCCACCGTGGGGACAAAAACAAAAATAAAACATTAAAAAAATGAGAGGTAGAGAGAGAAGGGTTGGGGTGAGAGAAAAAAATGGAGAACATTGGTAACTTCATATGTGACATACAAAACATTGAAACAATTTGACTCTCTACTGTAACTTTTGCTTTTAAGACTACCAACTCCTAACAAATACCTTTTTTACTGTTAAGGCTACTCAGCTTTTAACAGATGCACAATATACTACAGACTGCAGCAACCATATATTGCACATATGCATGTGTGTATATATTGCACATATGCATGTTTCAGTTATACTAATTACAGTTTACACCAGGCCACTGGTGCCACTGCTTTAGAGCTCTGATGTTACCTTGCAATACTGATGAAAACGTAACAGTATTGTGTATTTGGGAAGTGTTGTTTTTGAACCCACAACCTCTGACTACTCTCTAATAGTGAACTGTTGTTTTGGCCCCCAAACTAATGCATGCATACTTTCCTGTTACAGTTGAGAGATGAATGCTCAATTTGATACAACTCTATAATAAACCAATAAAGGTGTCTTTACTTTTAATGCTAAAACAATACTGTTCGGATGCATACATACCACATGCTTCTCACATCTCTACCAGTCGAGTAGCATGGGTTCATGCATTCAGGTCTCAGTCTGTGATGGCTGTGGAAAAGACAGAACAAAACAGAATACCATTATGAATACCAATCCTGACTATATCCAGCGTTTAACTCTTACAAGTAGTCTCTGTAAGTGATGCTTATACAGCTGTAGTGTGTCTCCACTCCTATATTCTTTGATCCAATGATCATGGGTATCCCTCTTTCTCATCCTGAGGTCTTTGTAGTAATTGCTATATTGTTGACTGGTGCAGGGGATACTGGTAGCGCTGGCAGAGCTAGGGCCAGTCTATTTCATGCTTCTGCCTTGTAATTCATGCCACAATACTACAACTGCAAAAGCCTTGGCCCATGTTCATTCACTAGCAGTCCAACAAACACTTTGGACTTCTGGATACCCGTCATTGAGCACAGAATCTGAAAACCTCTCCACAAACACCTGCCATGCCTTCCACAAATCAAGACCAATGTAGAATGATTTTTTCCCACCAATTGCAGGTATTATCCTTACTGAGTGTGTGCACTTTTTGATTTTGCAACATCTGAAAATGTTATGCATCACTTACCATCATGGAAACACAGTGTGCAAGGGTGTACACTGACAGGAAATGTATTTGTGCAATGGTCAGTAGTATTAATTGAATGCATCCAGTGTATGCTTGTGACTGTCTGGGTCCTGTCTGCTACCCGGGTGGTCCATTCATCCAGTTTGTGCACTGCCACTATAAGAGCAGACAAACTGACCATAGCCAAAGCTGTTTGTGTTAAGCGGTGCATTGCACAGTGGCCCCCACAATTAAAAAAATATTAAAAAATGTAAAAATAGTTGAAATGAGGAAAATCAGTCTATGACATACACAGCAGAGAATGTTAGTACATATCAAATGTGACTACATTGGTCTGGATAGTAGTAAAACATTCCAAAACCTGGAAATGTTGAGGTAAAATGCAGCATTTATTCCAAACAGGAAAAAGAATCACAAAGCTTTCGGGATCGACCCTTCTTCAGTGTGTAAAAAAAAGAGATCAAATGTCTTCATTTAAAAGTAAATTCTAATCATAAGACAAATCACATGACACAGTTGTATTAAGCATTTCAGTTTAAATACATATATACAAGTAAAATGTTACTGAAAGTCAGTATAACCATAAAATAAGTAAACATTTAACTAAGACCCATCCACATCCACAGTAGTAAAAAATTCCAAAACCTGGAAATGTTGAGGTAAAATGCAGCATTTATTCCAAACAGGAAAAAGAATCACAAAGCTTTCGGGATCGACCCTTCTTCAGTGTGTAAAAAAAAGAGATCACATGTCTTCATTTAAAAGTAAATTCTAATCATAAGACAAATCACATGACACAGTTGTATTAAGCATTTCAGTTTAAAGACATATATACAAGTAAAATGTTACTAAAAGTCAGTATAACCATAAAATAAGTAAAACATTTAACTAAGACCCATCCACACAAGGTGTTATTTCAAAGTTAACCGTCTTCTTTTTAAAATAGGTTTAATACTTACTGCTGTATTTAAACCTGGAAAACAATCAGCTTCTAAAAGTGTGATCCATGAGTATTCACATACTTCTAACCCATTATTAATGCCCCCCCCTTTTTTCTTCTGTCAGATGTCAATCACTCTAAAGTTAAATGTATGTGTACTTCCTTTCTCCCTTATATGCTTATCCAAAGCATTAGTTGCTACCTCTTTACATATTTCAGACTTGTGTTCAGTAATTCTGTCCTTCAACCTTCTTGTGCATTTCCCTATGTAGAATGCTTGACACACCTTACAGCATGCCATAATCACAATGGCAGCAGTATTACAAGTTGCAAAACACCTGAAAGTATATTTCTTCTTAGTGTTAGGATGTATAAATTCACAACTTGTATTTATATCATCACAGCATTTGAAGCTATAACAAGGAAATGCACCCTGTTTTTCCACTTATATTCAACTTTTTATTATTTTTAAAGTCCTTATATCATAATCTTTGTTTCAAATGTGGACATATATGAAATGAGAACATAGGGACCTCTCTAACTATTCTGATTATCTCAGGCATGTTTCTGAGAATACCCCAACTGTTTCTAATAATGTTCTTAACACCCTCTGATCTACAATTAGAAGTTGTGACATAGCATATATTATAATTTTTAATAAAATTATAACCAAAATTAACATGGCTAATATTACTAGAAAAGTGGGGTCTCGGTTTACCGTTCTTTTCATAATAACTCATCTGCTGTATGTCTTAACAATGAGTCATTGTAACTACAGCATTTAAAATCTGTGGTCATTCTGTCCAGTTCCAATTTAAAGTTGGCCTCATCTGTGTTTAACTGACTAGCTCTTAGCATTTGTCCTTTGACTACACCCTTAAAAGTATGTGTGGCATACTATTTCTGTGGACATATCGGTTGGAGTATATTTCTTTTCTATGTATTGAAGTATTAATACCTCCACTACATTTAGTTAGACTAACATCCAGATAATTGATGGTATCCACAAAAAACTGGGCTGTAGGTTTCAAACAATTAGTGGTTCTATTTAAAAATTCTATATATACTTCAAGTTCAGCATCATTACCAGCCCACAAGAAAAATATGTCTTCCACAAAGCATTTAAAAAATAATATTTTGTCATAAAAAAGATGCAGTTAACTATAAACAAATTGCTCTTCCCAGCACGAAACAACAATATTGGCATAGGTATTTCCCATTGGGGTGCCCATCGCTACCCCATTTTTCTATATGTATGCACATTTATTAAACATATTGTTAGTCAACACCACTTCTGTCAATTCACAAATTGTTTACACTTCTCTACCAACCATGCCATGTGTTCTACTTAAAAAGTCACGTAATGGTTCCAATCCATATTCTAGAGGTATCACAGTAAATAATGCTTTAATGTCAATAGTTACAAATAAAAATTCAACATTCTGATGTTAGATTGGTCTGGATCACAACTCGGACTCCAAAGCACCATCGGAAAACATGATCATAGGATCATAGGAAGTTAATAGGCTAATGACCCTAGGGCCCTTAAAAGCCTAGCCAAGTTTTACCCTTATTTCCATGATCAGCACCTATCATCTCTGTCCAAGAGGAACATAGGTGGAACCCCTGGGGTGAATGTACAGCTACCCATCTAATCATCCAGATTGCATTTGAAGATGGCCAATGAGGTGCTCTGCTTGACATAAAGCAGGAGTTTGTTCTAAAGGTGTGGTAACATCTGGGAGACAAATCTGTCCCTCCAGTAGGTTCTATTAATGTCACAAACCAGGTTAAGGCCATTAGAGCAAGTAATCTATGTACCATTTCAGTTATGAATATGCAGCATTTTCAATAAAGCAGGGTCAAAGATTGCCTTATGCACAAGGCAGAGATCACCTCTGAGTAGTTTGTATGAAACAGAATAAAGTGGCAGTGATTACAGACAATCCTCATAGGACAAATGCTGAATACCTTGAATTTTCCTTGTGAGGAATCTTTGTGGTCTCTCCAATTGCTGCAGGTGCTTGGAAAGGTACATACCAAAAGGGGCACTGTACTTGATTATTGGCCTGATTAGGCAAGAGTACAGGGAGGTTATAACTTCTTTTTTTTCTGGAGGCAATGCCCTTACTTATGAGATGAGCAATATAGAATGCCCTTCTTACCACTGTGGAGGCATGGTGATCAAAGGTAAGTTTGCTGTTAACCTGTGTGCCCAGGTGTCTCACCACTGAGTGCATAGTTAGGGTGTGTTATTGATGTGGTAGCAAAGGGATGATAATACATTTTTTTGCATTGAGTTTAAAGCCTTGACTTTGGCACCAGTCATTTGTTTGTGGAAGACCCTCATGTAGGATGTTGACATCATTTTCGTTTAGAGATTCTATGACCGTTCCCAGTTTGCAGTCATCAGCAAACTTTGTCAGCTACAGACCTTTAGTTTTAGCTTGCACTTCTGAGAAATAGATTCCAAAGAGTAGCAGACCCAGGACTGATCCTTGTGAAACACCATTGGGTACAGGTCTGCTGTTGGAGGTGGATTTCCCTATTTTGACTATATGGATTCTGTTGCTCATTCATCTATAAGCCAATTAATAAGAAGTCTTGGAGTTTTGTTTAGCTGCTTTAATACATAGAAACACATCAGGATGGATAGCAGCATCTTTAAATATGAACAAATTAACAGATAGAGCTTACATACATACATGTTCACATCTCAACAGCTAACTACAAAATGGCAGTCAGGCTCACATTTGCTCAGTATTTATACTCTAGTGCAAGCCCTTGGAAAGCTTCTTAAAGGTATATATATACTCATTGATCTACATCCTCCCTTTTAAAAAGATTTACCTTTATGCAAAACAATAGTAGAGATAGGTATGCATTACTATGTACATTAGAAACAAAATACAATTTTCATGTCCAAGTTGCTTCATATCTGCTACAGGGTTTAGAAATTCGACCATATCTTGTAACATAACAGTTGGGACTAAAATTAGCAACAGGTTCAGTCTGCTGTGCACAACTTGTATCAGGAATTTCTGGATTCATCATAGGAACAGGAATGTCTTCTAGAACTTCCTCTGGAATTGGAACACCAGACAACTCACTCTGAGAATAAAAGTCTCTCTCACAGGCTATCTGCTGTGGTATAGGCTCAGACACCGGTAGTAAATGCCTCCGATTCCACCTAAAGATTCCTTCTTCTGTTTTCACAATGTACGATCTCAGCTCTGGACAAATATTCTTCACGACACCAATCCGATCATAACCTTTGGACATTTGCATCCTTACCACTTCTTCTTTTCGTAATGGACTGAGCAGTCTCCTGGTCTTATCGTAGTGGGACTTCTGGGTTAGGCGTTTCCTCAGCAGATTATGTTTCACTGATCTGCTGTTCTTGGCACATGGAACCAACAATTGAGTGTTAATGTGGTTTTGGTTTTGCCTCAACAGAAGTCTCTGAGCAGGTGAACCAAGACGTTTATCACAAGGAATATTTCTGAGATTCAAAAGATTCAGGAAAACAGCACTATTATCTCATTTTGACTTCTCAAATAACTGTTTTGCACTTTGCACTACACGTTCTGCCAAACTATTTGAATGCAGGTACTCTGGACTACCTGTGACATGAGTAAAGTTGCATACTTTTGCGAATCTTTTGAACTGTTGGCTTGTAAACTGCATGCCATTGTCAGAAATAACTTTGTGCGGGCTACCATGTACAGCAAAATGATGCTTCATCTTCATAATGACTGTACTGGATGATAGGGTAGGAAGCAAGTCAATCTCGAAACAATTGGAGTAAGAGTCCACTTGCACCAAACAATGTTGAACATTCCACTCAAAGATATCAGTGGCTACTGTCGATCAAGGTAGTTCCGGAATCTGGTTAAGCTGAAGTGGTTCCTTCTGTTGATGAGGCTTTGTACTATTAAATACTGAACAAGAAGAAAGTGCTCTCTCAATGTCTTGTGATATAGAAGGCCAAAACAATATCTCTCTTGCCCTTCTTTGGGTAGATTCAATTCCTGGGTGACCACGATGCAAGTTAGCAATTTAGTTGCAAGGACTTTGGAACAATAACTTTCGGACCTTTCATTATGATACCTTTGTCAGACAAAATCATATCTCTGTATGGAAAATAAGGTTGCAGTTCTTAAGGTAAACTAGATTGCTTTGACGGCCATCCTTGATGGATAAAGTGGTTCAGCCTCTGCAAAACAGGATCTGTGCTTGTGTGATCTCTCAACTCATCAAGACATGTGAATGAAAAATTTCTCACTTCCATGACTTCAAAATCATCAATCGAATGAGAACCTTGATTTTCATTGTGTTCAGTGGTATTTCTGGGTGATCTGGATAATGTAGCAGCAAGATAAAGAAGTTTGCTTTTCTTGTAGACAAGATCGAAATTGTATTTATGCAATCTCAGCATCACGCGCTGCAGTTTGGCTGGAGCTGAATGCATATGCTTTCTCAGAATAGTGACTAATGGTTGGTGGTCTGTTTCGATCTGGATAGGTCTACCATAAACATAATCATGGAACTTTGAACATGCAGACACAATTGCCAAAAGCTCTTTCTTAATCTAGGCATACTGCATCTCAGCTTGGGTAAGAATTCTCGATGCATAGGCAACAGGCTGATTCTCTTGCAGACTGATTGCACAAAGACCAAATTTCAAAGCATCACAGGAAAGTGTAACTGGTTTGTGAACATCATAGTATCTGAGCATTAGCAGACTAGCAATTCTCTGTTTCAGGACATCATATGCTCTTTGGTGTTGTTGGAACCCAGACCAGGATACATATTTACGTATCAGCTCTCTGACTAGGATTGATAGTTGTCACAAGTCTGGAATGAACTTGCCTAGGTAGTTGATCATGCCAAGAAAACATTGCAGGGCTTGAACATTGTCTGGAGCTGGCATCTCAAGAATAGCTGTTTGCTCTGAAGGATCTGGTCATAAACCTGTACTCGTAAATAAATGACGAACATAAGTAACTTCTTGTAGCCTTGTAGCATTTGTGCTGACTGAGCTTAAGATTCACTTAATGTGCTCTTTCTAGAACTTTTCTGAGCTGTCTGTCATGTTCTGCCTCATCATGCCCTCCTACTAGTATGTTGTCTACTATGATAACACAAGGATACCCAGAAAAAAGTTGCTCCATTGTACATTGAAAGACTTTACTTCCAGAATTTATCCCAAATGGCATTCTCAAAAATCTGTACCTTCCAAATGGAGTACTAAAAGTAGTGAGGAAAGAGAATTTTCTGTCAAACCGAATTTGCCAAAATTAATGTTTTGCATCTAAGACAGGAAAAATACTGGCATTTGGCATTAAGGCTGTGACTTCTTCCACTGTGTGTATTGGATGATGAGGTCTTTTTAATGCTTTCTTCAAATCTTGTGGGTCAATAAATATTCTGACGGCTTCTGAGCTTTTCTTGTGAGCTACTACCATGGAAGATACCCATTCTGTTGGAGTTTCTACTGGACAAATCACACCTTGTCACACCATTTTATCTAACTTGGCTTTGACTTTGTCTTGCATGGCTATTGGAAACGTTACGTGCCAGCCAGATAACTGGACTGACCTCTGGGTCTAACTTCATGGAGTACACAACTGGAAGTTTGCCTAATTTTCCTTCAAAAAGACATGCACAGGTAGAAATAATGTGCTGGGCAAAATTAGAATAGTGGTCTTTTAAGCTAACATGGTGAACTTCCTTATTAAATGAAAGCAGTCCCATTTTCAAAGTGTTTCTGAGCCCTAATGACTGGATGTGCCTCTTGATCACATAAGATAACAAGTAATAGCTTCTCCCAGCAGAGTAACATGGAAGCACTACTGAGCCTTCAGTGTGAATTTCTTTATGTCCATAGGTAACAAGCTTCGCACACCTTGCCAAATCAAGCTTTTCACCTTTACACACTCTCGCAAATCTTTCTGCAGACATAACATTGCACTTGGAACCTGCATCAACTTTCAGCTCTGTGGGTTTGTCATTTATCAGAACAGTACAAAATACTTCATTCTTTGCCCTTAAATCTACTACACTGACCATTTCATGAAGCACTGACACACCATCAACATAAAGAGTGGGCTGCCACTCTCTAACTGATTAACTTGTTTCTTAAAATGTTCCCCTTTAATAAAAGAATGTGGACCTTTTGGTTTACAATGTCTTTTGAAGTGATTCCATTTATTACATTTGTGGCATTGTTGACCAAGAGCTAAACATTTTTCCCTTTTAGATTCATGACTTCCACCACAGTTATGACAGTTGGCAATGAAACTAGATTGAGGCCCATGCTTTGAGTTTGTTGACTCACTCTTATGCTTTACTGAGACTGTGTGAAGTCTGGAATGTGCTAGAAAGTTTTGGGGTTTACTAGTAGGTGCTTCAGGGGTTATAGCTGCCATGTGCTTGGGCCTTTTGACCATGTGCTGCATACTATCAACATGAGCTTTATCACTGTGTCTTCTAGAGCTATTTTCATTTGTAAGCATATGTGTGTGCTTTTCTGTAAGCACTTATATCTGACAAATCTCAATGGCCTTATTCAAAGTTAAATCACTGTCACAAAGCAAAATCTTTCTCACAGCATCATCCTTTATGCCACACACATCTGTCTTTTATCAACTCATCCTTTAAGTCACAACATCTGCATGTTTTAGCTTTATTTCTCAGGTTAGTTATATATGCTGCAAAAGTTTCACCAGGCTTTTGATCCCTTGTGTAAAATAAATGCCTTTCCACTTGTAACATTTGTCTGGGAGTTACACATTTCTCTAAATGTATGTTTTAAGCACTCTGGGTTCTCCCTTGACTCAGCCTGTATAACAATATGATGGTTTCCCCTTCTCCAGCATAAATAGCAGGTGCATGCACAAATGAGTGCTCTCTCTCAATGGCTTCTGACCCAACTTAAGTAGAATACATTTCTTTGTATGGTCATCTTTATCAGAAAATGCAGTCTGTATGAAAATATCATACTCTTGCTCAAAAACTCTCCAGTTCTCAGCAGTATTACTGTCAAACACAAGTACACTGGGCTTTCAAAATCCATCTGCCATGCCCAGAAAGTCAACACAAACACACTAAAAATATGGCCCTTGTAATTATGTATGAACAAACTGTTCTGTGAGCTTATAACAACATTCAAATGCACAATAAACTCTCTGAAATACTTTACCCTGCGAAATATGCTCTGTAATGGCTGTACTTTGCAAAATATGCCCTGTAAAGGCTGTACTCTTTGAAATATGCCCTGTAATGGCTGTACTCTTTGAAATATACCTTGTAACAGCTGTACTCTTCAAAATAGCTTTACTGTAACACTGCACAAACATGCAAACACTTTATACACTTCTGATAACTTAGATATCATTGCTTAATATGAAAATACATATGCTTTGCGAAAATGCAGTAATTTTCCCTTATTTTATTCATTTTTGTGATACAGACTTTATTTCAAACATTTTCCATAGCAATTTGAATATTTTTATCAATAACATACATATCTGTTTATGCAAATATCATTTACAACTTTCTCTATATACCCCTTTTCATATTATACAAATAAGAAATAGCGCTGAGCAAGATTTAATATTTAAATTCATTTCTGACCTGTGTTGTGAAGTTTACACATTTTTAGGATGATTCACTCCTGTACATTCCTCCAGTCACAGCCAAGTGCCTCTAATTGTTTTAGCCATGCCAGCTCAAACTTCATGCCCCTTGGATGTGCTGGTTCTGACTTCACGTCCTTTAGACATGCCGCTTCTGACATCATGTCGATCAGTTGTCTCTAACACAAATAATAAGAAGGCTTGGAGCTTTGTTTAGATGCTTTAATACACAACAACACCTCAGGATTTATAGCAGCATCTTTAAATATGAACGAATGAACGAACAGGCAGACTTTACATACATACATACATGTTCACATCTCAACAGCTAACTACAAACTGTCAGTCAGGCTCACATGTGCTCAGTATTTATACTCAAGTGCAAGCCCTTAGATAGCTCCTTAAAGGTATATACATGCTTATTGATCTACAGGTTCTATCAGTGAACAGGTTAATGACCCATCTAATGATATAGGGGTTGATACCTAGCTGGGTGAGTTTGTCAATTATGCCTGAGTGGGGGATAGTATCAAAAGCCTTGGCTAAGTCTAGGAAGGCTGTATGCATAGATTTCTTTTCATCAAGGGCCTTGGTGAATGTCTCAAAGAAGTCCACCAGGTTTAACAGGCATGATCTCCCTTTGACAAATCCAAACTGAGTGGTGTCAAGTGTTTGGAGGTTACCAATATCTTTGTTGATAAGGTCCATGATGATTATTTCCATGGTCTTGCAGATAAGGCTAGTCAGGCTAATAGATCTATATTTCCTGGGCTCAGTGGAAGCACCACCTTTGTGCAAGGGATAATGGTGTCCCTTTTCCATTCAGCTGGAATGAAGCCAATGTTTAGAATATGATTGAAAACAGTACCCAATGGATTTGCTTATTCTTGTTTGAGCCCATGTAGGATGCAGCCTGGAATATTATCATGTCCCATGGGTGCTGTGTTTTTGACCTTAGAGAGGGCTTTCACGACCTGCTCTTTAGAGATGCAAGGTAGAGGACAGGTGGTAGGGATGTCTGGGGGTAAATTTGGCAGGGACAGGGGAGTGAAGTTTTCACAGAATCTGTCAGCTAACAGGTTAACAATGTCCACAGGCTCAGTTATATGTGGTATCATTAACTACCACTTCAGCACAAATGTGGGCCTTTCCTTTTAGGTTGTAAGTAAAGAATGTCTTATGGTTGTCCTTAAGTTGAGGAAGCTAATTTGGATTCATGGTTAGCTTTGGAGAACCTCACAAGAAGCCTTATTTGCTTGTTTAAGCTGATGGAGTGTTTCCAGTTTAGGGCTTACTCCCTCTTACTCTTAGTCAGCAATGTTTTCCTCTTATTGTAAAGCCTGTTAATGGCAACTGTCAAACAGACAGATTTGCTCTTCCTAGAGGAGCTTGTTTTGATCCCATCAGGTACAACCGATTCAGTGCAGTTGTTCAGATGTTTTTATAAAGCATCTGTGTAGAACTTGGCATACTTGCCAGTTCCATCTGAGGGGGGAGGTGCAGTGAAGCTATACCATCCTGTAAGAGGTTATAATCTGCTTTGGAGATGTTTTTTTAGTGTAGTTGCTGCTGGGGGGGGGGGGGGTCAGGTGTGATAGTAACTTCAAATTAGATTGATTTATGGTCTCAGGGAAGACCTCACAATGCGAGACTTATCCACCTTTGCCATACAAATAGCTATGCAGCAAAGAAATGATGTAATTCCTCACACAACCAAGTACAACTGAATGTGTACTGATAAAAAGGTATAACCTGTTATTTGTAAACATATTGTATTTATTATAGTTGAATGTAGTGTACTTAGTTGTCGCACAACCTATTATGATTATTCCTTGCAAATACACAGCTCTGTCTTATCTTTCTGTGTTTCTTGGTCATTCAGCAGTTATCTGACCAGTATTGAGAGACATGCAGTGTGTAACCCATACTATATTTATTTATTTATTTTACATTTGTTGACCAGGCTAGTCTAGCTGGATATATGCCCATTTTCAGCAGAGGCCCGGGGAGAAAAGCTCCAAGTATTAATACATAGTTTAATAAAAAGTAATCATAAAAGTGATTTCTTTGAAACAGTCACCAAGGCCATTGACGAGGGGAAGGTGGTCCACACAGCCTACCTGGACCTCGCAAAAGCCTTCAATACAATACCCCACTCGGGCATTATAGATAAGCTCACCAGCTTAATTATAAACCCCTATGTCACTAGATGGGTTGCAAACTGGATCAAGGACAGAACCCACATGGTTAGAATTGCTGGAGCCATGTCAGAATCCAAACCAGTTACAAGTGGCATCCCACAAGGCTCAGTCCTGGGACCTGTCTTGTTCGGTATATATTTCTCGAAGGTACAGGCCAACACGGAAGGACTGTGGCTGACCAAGTTCGCAGATGACTGCAAACTGGGCGCCATAATCGACTCTCCAGCTGACACAAGCATCCTCCAAAAGGGCCTCATAGAACCAGACAACTGGTGCCAGAGCCATGGCCTCAAGCTAAACGCCAAAAAGTGTATAGTCATCCCCTTTGGCAAAAACAAAGTGCCCACAAATTACCACATAGGTGGTAATCCATTAAGTACAGAAGAAGTAATTTGGGACCTGGGGACCTAAGTTCATAGCAATCTCTCATTTGACAACCATGTGGCCAAAGTGGTTAGAAAAACATTTTATATAGCCCACCTAATCATGAGGGGATTCACATCTAGATCAGGGGAGGTCATCGTGCCTCTTTACTCATCCCTCATCAGGCCCATAATTGAGTACAATGCCCCTTTTGGGATGTACTTTACCAGACACCTGCAGCAACTGGAAAGACCCCAAAAGTACCTCACCAAGAGGATCAAAGGGGTAAAACAGATGCCATATGCTGCCCGGTTAAAGAAACTCCAGCTCTACTCAGTGGCATACCACCTGCTCAGAGGCGATCTGTGCCTGATGTATAAAGCCATGTCCAACCCAGAATTAATGGACATGCTGCACCTCAGAAAATCCAAATCCCATCGAGCTACGCGCTCGAGAGACTTGAACCTCAGCACTGAAATAAACAGGACATGCTGGAGGGACAGATTCATAACCCAGAAGCTCCCTTCACTCTGGAATAAAATCCCAGTCCAGGTTAGGCAGAGTCCCTCATTGACTCTCTTCAAGAGGAATCTTGATGAGTGGATGGGAGATCGTAGGTTTACCCTGGGTATCACTTCTGTGTCACTGTTAGACAGAGGCACACTATACTAACCTCGAAAAAGGGCATAGCAAAATTAATTTAAAATGGGTGGCGAAAGCCAAACACATTCTGGCTAGGCTTATAAATGCCCTAGGGCAGATAGCCTAGTATGAACCTATGAACCTATGAAACTATAAAATAGTAAGAAGGAAGTCAAGTAAAAAAAAGTTTTTTTTTTTTTTTTTTAATAATTTTTTTTTGAGGAAATTGGGAGATTAATAACACAATAGTCTTACACATAAGTGAGATATAAGATCCTACATATTATGTCATGGGCAAAGCATAGTACTTTTTATAAAGTAACATAATTAGAAAGCATAATGAATAGACTGAGGATAAAGTAAGAAAGGAAGAGAAGGAAAGCTAGGAAAGGTATCTGAGTTAGTATAGGATGAGTTTATGGATTTAATTATATTCCTAGGGATAAATAAAAGAGTTACTTTATGAAAGAGAGGCAGAATTTACACCTATGAAAGAGTGGAGAAACACTCAGAGATAACTAGTCAGCGGGTCAGTTCACTATCTTAATGTATAGTTGAGGGGCTAGGAGACCTCAACTGGGTTATTGGATAAAGACGGGAGAGGGGGGAGGGTAGGGAGACAAAAAAAGGAAGAGCAAGGCTAGTTTGGGTTAGTGCAGGGACATATCCATTTTTTATTGAGATACTTTTTGAGATTCTTCTTGAAAATAGGAAGAGAAGTCAGAGATGAGATATCAGAGGGTAATTTGTTCCATAGTTTTCCAACTGAGTTGGAGAACAAGCTATCTCCTGCAGCGTTATTAGTTGTAGTCCTGTTGATTAAAAGTTTTGTTAGAGGAGCGTAGATGTTGCAGGTTATAATAAGTGGTAATAAGGCTGGTGAGTACTGGAGTTTTAGTGGGTTGGTACAGGGTTTTGTGAGCTATTATAAGTTGTTGTAGTTCGATCTGATTGTGAAGTTCTAGCCAGCCAAGTTGTCTTAGATTGAGGCAGTGATGGGTCCTAAAAGGAGATCCGGTAGCAAATCTAGCAATGTTGTTGTAGGATATAACTAGTTTATTAAGGTTTTTTTTTTTTTGACAGGTTGGTATAAATAGGGCATGCATAGAGTAAAGTAGAGATAAGATGAGATATCATTTGCCTTAAAATGTATGAGGATATTAACTGGGAATACCATGATATGCAGTTGCCATCAAATTAAAGGGCAGGTTGAATGGCACAAACTAGCACAGACTGCTGTTTTGGGGAGGGAGCAAATGTGGGTTCCTGTTATGGCACATGTAAGGGTAGACTGATTTTTCAAGGGGGTGGAACCAGGCTGAGCTACTGTTATGTCACTGTTATGTTACTCTTGTTAGTCTCCTTGTTTTGCAACCTGTCTGTTTGATCTTGTGAGGGTTGTGAAGAAGGAAACAACTTCTCTCTGTTATGATTTCACATTACAAATGTATGATGTTAAACTGAGGACATGCAGTGATCATCAATATTTTGAGGAGGTATCAATGTCTGAATCTTTGGGGCCAGAGGCCTACTACTTGCTAAGGGACACATACAAGTCAAATAACGTTCTTGTTAAAGACAAAAACAGTCTAAGGACGAAGTGCCTCAATGAAAAAATGATATCCACAAATAAAAGGCTCTCAAGACAATACCATGGTGTAAGAAGGAAACTTTAATCTAAAAAAAAAATAAAAACAGTATACTGGGTAAGCGCTTTCACGTTCACATTGAAGGCTTCATCAGACATATTAAGAACTGCTGTGGCTTCCATTTAAATATAAAAGAGTATTCAACTGATTTAATTTGATTGGGTAATATTAAATCAGTTGAATAGTCTTTTATATTTAAATGAAAGCCACAGCAGTTCTTAATATGTCTGATGAAGCCTTCAATGTGAACGTGAAAGCGCTTACTCAGTATATTGTTTTGATTTTGTTTTTGGATTAAAGTTTCCTTCTTACACCATGGTGTTGCGTCGAGAGCCTTTTATTTGTCAAATACCTCTCTGTTGTCTGTCAAATGTTATGTTAATTTGCGTAGAAATCTCCCACCTTTTATTTCTTTACTGTGGCAAGTAATGAAATACAAGGATATGATATAACAATACTATACAATACAGCACATGTTCAGGACTTACCGTGTAAATGCAGCAGTTACTACAGTGTTATTTCAGGGCTGACTGTGATTCAAGCAGTACACAGCCAATACATTGGGTGGTAAAGGCTCTGTCTCTGAGTTGAGGCCAAAGATTTCCTGTATTGCGTCCATGTCCACCCTGTAGCACTCTACAATGTCCATGTCGTGCTGCATGTTGCGATAAGTTAAATGTGGCCTGAAAACTTTTCTCCGTCTCCATCTAGGCCTATTGGCAGCAGCAGCATTGCCTGCAGCCTGTAGCACATACAAATGGAGTTAAGCAGCAGCTCCTAACATTCTGTCTGTGTCTGCCTGTGTAGACTTTCTGTGTCTGTACTCCACTACTTCTGAAATCTAGCATGGGGTCTGCATAGCTGGTTTACAAATTGTTGAATAGCTCCACCAGATGGGTTGATTAGCTTGCGATTCTGCTGCTTATGCTATAATTAGCATCTCTGAAACAGAGGCTAAGACAGATGAAATTCATTAATAATCTACTAAATTATAAAAAGCTAGTCAAACTGATGGCGAGGACACTTGCTACATGTTTACAGGACTTCGAGGAAAAATTATGTTTATCAAGTCATTTCAGAGGTACGAATGATTAATAATGCATTAAAATAGAAAGCTCTGTGATATACATATAGAAATGTTTCAGAGACAGGTCCTTTGAAAGCATGTTTAGCATTTCAAAGATGTTATATTAGCTAAATGATTCATGTGCCTGTTCTTTTGTGGGTGGGGGAGCAAAGAAAAGTTACTGTTATGTCCCAAACTAGAATGTTCTGTTCTTTTGGGGGGAGCACAGTTGAGTTACTGCCATGACACATATAAGGATCTGTTGCTCTTGCTACTCTCCTTGTTTTGTATGCTGCCTGTCATTAGTATTTCACATCTGTAGAATGTTTCATGTTTTCCAGTAGGTATTACTACCTACCTTTACTGTTTTATCTGATACCAAGTACTTCGTAGTTATGTGATTCTTATGTGTATTATCATTCTGTTGTCATTTAGGACAAAACATGTCATTGAGGAGGAGACCCCCCCCCTTCAGTGAAGCTGAAAATAATATCATCATTGACATGCACCATCAACATGGGGCATTTCTTCTGGGAAGGGGTCATCCCAATATGCCAGAAAGGCTCAGAGTATGGCAGCAGGTTGTTGTCAACATAAATTCTGTGAGTGTCAAGAGCCGGACATCCAAGCAGGTGCACCATAGGTTCATAGGTTCATGGGTGTGTACTAGGCTAACGGCCTTTACAAGCCTAGCCCATAAAAGTGCCCTGGCATCATGCCACCATTAGTTCCTGGTGCCTCTATCAAGTACAGCCACTGTAGTGATGTCAGGGGTGAACTATTTCCCATCCACTCATCAAGATTTCTCTTGAAAAGGGCCAGTGAGGTGCTCTGCTTGACATGTATGGGAAGTCTGTTCCAGAGCATGGGCAGTCTCTGGGTTATGAACCTGTCCCCCCAGCATGTTCTATTGATTGTGGTAATGAGGTTGAGGTCCTTGGAGAGTGTGGTGCAGAGGAATTGGGATTTCTTAAAGTGTAACATTTCTAACAGGGCTGGGTCAGACATAGCTTTGTAAGTCAAGGAGAGATTGCCTCTTAATAGACGATATGAGACAGAAAAGCTGGAGTTTTTTAGTCTGTCCATGTAGGGCATGTGTTTAAGGCCTATGATCCTCTTCGTTAGGTACTTTTGTGGCCTTCCAGCTGTTGCAGGTGTTTAGTGAGGTACATGCCAAATGGGGCATTATACTCAATGATTGGTCTAATGAGGGAAGAGAAGAGATAAATGATGCCCTCTTTCTTCCTGGATACAAAACCCTTGGTAATGAGATGTGCCACACAGAAGGACTTTCTGACCACAGTGTCAATGTGGTGGTCGAAGAAGAGTTTGCTGTCAGCCTGTGTCCCCAGATCTCTTATAATGCCTTCAGCATTCAGTGAGCTACCATCAATGTGGTAATTAGTGGGAACTGAGTTTTTCCCAAAGTGAATGACAAAGCATCTTATTGACATTAAGCTTAAGGCCATGGTTTCGACACCAGTCACTGGTCTCATTGAGGCCTTTCTGTAGGATGTCTACATCATTTGGGGAGTTAATAATGGCTCCCAGCTTGCAATTGTCAGAGAACCTGGTTAGCCAGAGTCCCTCCATGTTGGCCTGGACTACTAAGAAGTAAATGCCAAACAGGAGAGGACCCAGGACAGATCCCTGTATGACTCCACTTATGACTGGTTGGCAGTCTGACTTGGAGTCTGCTACTTTCACGCTGTGGGTTTTATCTGTGAGCCAATTTGCACCCCATCTAGTGATATAGGGGTCGATGCCTAGTTTGGCGAGTCTATCAATAATTCCTGAGTGAGGAATGGTATCAAAGGCCTTGGCCACTTCAAGGTAGGCTGTATGAATTGCCTTGCCCTCATCCACATCTCTGGTGACTGACTCAAAGAAGTCAACCAGTTGAGCAGGCATGATCTACCCTTCACAAAACCAAATTGCGTGGAATCCAGAGTTTGGAGATTCCCTATATCCTTGTTAATTAGGACCATGATGATGCACTCCATAGCCTTACATATCAGACTCGTCAAGCTAATGGGGCAATAATTCCCAGGGTCTGTAGTCGCTCCCCCTTTATGGAGAGGGATGACTGTAGCAGTCTGCCATTCTGTAGGGATAAAGCCTGGGGAAAGGCTGTGACTGAACAGGGAACATGGGTGTGGTGCCAGTTCACTTTGTAGTTCATGTAGAACACAGCCAGGTATATTGTCAGGTTCCATGGAAGCTATATTCTTGGCCTTGGACAGTGCAGCTTTAACCTGTGTTGCAATAATGCTGGTTGCCTGGCATTCTTCCAGTATTGTGATTGGTCCTTTAGGGGGTGAGAGAGGGGTAAAGTTGGCACTGAATCTGTCAGTCAGTATGTTGGCAATATCTGTTGGCTCAGTATAGGAGGTACCATTGTGAAGCAACTCGGAGCAAATCTGGGTATTGCCATGGAGATTCGTGATATAGCTGTAAAAGGCATCGTAGCTGTTTATAGTGTCTACCACAATTCTGCCTTCATAGCTAGCTTTTGAGGTTTTGATGAGGGATCTCAACTTTTTGTTGAGGCTAATAAGGAAGTTTTTCCAGTCTTGAGACTTCACCTTTTTCTGCAACAGTTTCTTCCTTCTGTTGTAGAGTTTGTTATTGGCAGAAAGCCAGCAGATTGGCTTCCTTTTTTTGGAGGACAGCGTCTTGGTTCTGTTGTGTATGGCTAGTTCCATACATTTATGTGCATGTTTGTACAGTGCATTGGTGTATGATTCGGCGGTTATGGACCTACTTTCCATTTGCATGGGTGTCGTGAAGTTAACCGCCTTTGTTTTTAGGAGCCCAAAGTCAGCTTTGGAGAAGTTTTTCATGGTGGTTACCTTTGCTGGTGGTGTGGGTGAGATGTAGATTTCCATGGTAATTAGTTTGTGGTCGGATCTAACCAGGGAGGAAATGACTATTGGTGATGAGCAATGGTTGCCCATGTTAGTAATAACCAGGTCAAGGATGTTGCTTCCTCTAGTGGGGGTAAGAATGAGCTGGTCCAGTGCATTAGAATTAATGAATTCCAGGAAGTGATGGGCAAGTGTATTGGTGCATGAGTAGTTTTCCTAATTGATGGAGGGGTCGTTGAAGCCACCTAGTATGAGAGTGTTGGGTTGGACCCTAATAGTTTCAGGGTGCTTAGGAATGTGGAATGAAAGTCTTGGGATATGACTGGGGACCTATAGCAGGCTACGACCTGAATCGCCCTCTTACCCACTGTTAGTTGTACCTGAAGTATCTCTGATGCATTATGCTGGGCTACTAGTCTGGAGGTGTGCATATCCTTTATGAATATGGAGACACTACCACCTTTGGAGCTTCGGTCCATTTTCTGGGGCCAAAAGGTGTGGAATGAGTTATAGTCTGGTAGTGCAGGGGTGCTTTCTGCTGCTTTAAACCAGGTCTCTGTTACAGCAGAAATGTTGATGTTCTCCATTTTGAGGAGTGCTTTGAGTGAGTGCATCTTGAGATTTAGACTTCTAGCATTGATCAGCATGACCATCAGACTGCATTTATTTATAGCTGTTACAGTGCTAATTTGGTCTTTGGAACACTGCCTAAAAAGGCACTATAGGGGTGGCAGGAGCCTTAGCCAGTATCCGGAAACCTAGGGGTGACAGATGCAGGCCATGTCTGGCAAAGCATCGAGGTCTGTTAATCATGTCATCCCAATTAGACAGATACTGGATCCCCTTAGAATGGCACCAGAAACTTAGCCAATTATTGAAGTCAATCATTTTCTGCTTGTACTGCAGTAACATTCTGGGCGATGGTAGGATGCTGCTCAGGGCTAGGGTCATACCTGCCTGGGCCACATAATCCGAGAGCTCCTCCATGTCTCTTTTCATGTAGTCCAGGGAGGTACATCTCAGGTCATTCACACCCACATGGACAATGACAGAGTCATACTTGTACAAGGTGTGGAGTGACCTAAGTGCATGTGTTATGTGTCAGATCCTGGCACCCGACAGAGAGCTGACTGCTACCTTCTCCTTATTTAATCTAGTGAGTGGGACATCAGTATGTTTCACTACTGAGTCACCTATGATTAATGTATTGGGCAAGCTGTTTTGCCTTAGGGGCTTAGGTTGAGGGGCACACTGTGTAGGTGAGCTATGTGTCTTGTGATTTGTGCTGTGTTGTGGTGGTCAAGTGCATTTCTGATTTGGATGTCCCTGCTGTTTAGGCAGATTTCTATTGAGACCCTCTGCGAAGGTGGGTGTGTAGCTTGTGTTTTTATGTGTGAGCTGTGATGGTGGGTGTTCTGGAGGGCTATGTGTTACATGTGGTGTTGTGCAGGTGTTGACCTTCTCCTCTTGACGAGCTATTCTGGTCTTGACTGGAGAGTGCATGCCTTCTAGTTTGGATATATACGTGCATCTCTCACAGGTTTGAGTGTTGGGAGGTAAGAGGAGAGGGTTGTCTGTATACATGAGGAAGTTGCTACACTGCCTCAGAATGCCCAGGTTCACCAGGTTAATAGGAGAAAGCACAGGGAACTGACCTTTATACATACCAGGAGGGATGGTCATTATTAATAAGTACTGGAGCTGTGTGCTACAATAATTGCTACAAGAAACCAGATGAAGTGCTAGGTGAATAAGCTAATTAAATACAAGATAGAAGAGAACTAGCAAGATCTAACGGAAAAAAATTGAAGAGCAGACATTCTGGCACCGGTAATAGTTTACCCTAACTTAGTGGCTCTGCATGGCATGCAAACTTGTGCAAACACAGGCTTTTAAAGTAGAAAGTTAAAAGGGAGCTAGAAACCACTCCTCTTGTGGTAGATAGTCTACCTAGTGCTTACCACTCCCACTGATAAGCTGAGAAGCTTCCTTCTAACACAGAAAGGTCTGGGTCAGAAACTACAATACAGTCCTGAATACATCAAATCTGTATCTGGACTACTCTAGTAACAGGAAAGGCGGTAAAACATGCTGGATTTTTTTGTTTTGTTTTAAATATAACAGTAGCAAACACGCAAACTGATTTAAACAAATTAACCAATTAACCTATAAAAAATGTCAAAACTGAACCCTGTTCCAGCAGTCTTCAACCAGACAAGCTCCAGCTGCACACTGCTGCCACTAAGGTGCAGGGGAGCCTTCTCCAAAAAATATGGCCTGGATTAGTGCTCAAGTTATACAAACAAAGTTAGATTCAGCAGGTCTGAATCTAGTCTATGCTACAGCAAACAAGGCGCACCAATTTCAGAAAGAAACGGTTAAAATAAGCAGGCACAATAAGCCTTTAACCAGAAATTCACAGCTCAGAAGGGCCGAATCTACCCTCTCCTCCCACAAGAGTGCAGACCACAAGCTTTTTTAATGCAAAATAACTGGTCTTAAGCCCAAATGCTTAAACCATAACTAAGACATTTTTAGAATAATAGACACTAAGCCTTCAATCAGCAACTTCCAACTTAAAAGGATGTGAGCTACCTGTCCTGCCACAAGAGTGCAGACTACAAACCTCCTTAATGTAAAACAACTGGTCTGAAGCCCATATGTTTAAACAAAAAGGCTTAGAATAACAGCTACAATTTAATCAGGCTGCTAACAAGCAGTAATACATGCAGCAGAATAAATGCAATTGAGTACTTTTAAGAATAGGCAGCAAAAGCAAAATAAAGTAATAAAGTAATAAAGTAGGAAGAAACAAAAATACAGTAAAAGCAAATGAATAAAGTGCATTTTTTTGGTTAAGTGGGAAGGGATGAAACATCATAATTTATGGTTGATAAACTAAGGGGGTGGGCCTTCACAAATTATCTCTCTCTACTCAGTAGAATGATGAGATTGGAGTTGGAGGAGTGTCCAAAATGAGATTTATATTAGGGGTGGGCAACTCAAAAGCCACCAAATTTATGAACACAACAAGGACTGGACAGGTGGGTGGGGCACTCTTTAAACTCCAACAGAACAGAAAACTTAAAACAAAACAAATGTAATACTAGAATAAGATGCAAAATAGAAGTGATCAATCCTTAACTAAAGAGCTTCAAATCAAAATTAAATGCAGAAATGAGTGATACTCAGAGCAATGCAGACCACACAAACACTTCAAATAACTACAGATATTTCTAAATAAAATAGCAATGCTGTCTCTCAGCTCCTCCCACTAATTAACTGATGTTATTCACAGTTTGCAAAGGAATTCTTGGTAACTTTTTTTAACTGACCCTAGCCAAAAATTCTTAAAACTCCAACACAACAGAAAACTTAAAACAAAACAAATGTAATACTAGAATAAGATACAAAATAAAAGTGATCAAACCTTAAATAAAGAACTTCAAATTAAAATTAAATGCAGAGATGAGTGATACTTAGAGCAATGCAGACCATGCAAACACTTCACTGACATGATTACCTCTGCACAGAGGCATGCAGCTGATGTTGCCTGAGATCAAAGGGTAAGTGGGGTGGGCCTGCTATAGAACCACTTCTCACCCTCAAAGAGGAATTCCTGGCAAATATCCTCTAAAAGGACAACTCACAGCAGAGTAGACCACAACATGTCATTTACGTGGTCGCCACTCCTTCTGAGTTGCAGGAGGAACTTCCAGGTAGGCTTTGTTATATGATCAGTTGAATACTGTTGTATAGTAAAAGTTACTTCTGTGTCACATGTCTTTTCTTTTGGGGGGGGATAAAACTGGTACAGTGACAAGTTCAGTTTGGAGTTGTCAGCCATGTTGTTGACTGTACACAATGCAGATATAGAAGAGTACATGTAGTGCCGCCTGTCTTACTGATAAATGTGATGATGCTGCCCTTAACTCTTGCTTAACTTATTTCACAACCATCAGGAATCCAGCGACATATGCCACCTGCAGATGGTAAGCCAAATAAATTTATTTCAGTACTACAGATCAATTTAAAGAAATATCATAATGTGTCATTTTTAGGCCTGTTGTGTGTATTACTTTTCTGTCTGTAATAGTGGCAGCACTGTTAGTTGTTTGGCATATATTGCACCATAGTAGTGCAGGTATTAATGTATGCCTGTGTTTCTCCCTTTTTATCACAGGTGATCATGACAGTGGGAGTGTGGGCCCTGTGCCACCTGATGTCAGTGTCTGATCAGCCACTGATGATGATGGTGGCAAAAATGTCAGAGGGTGCAGAGGTTGAATCTGACACAGAGGTTGACATCCAGCCAATCCCTCCATTTTCCCTGAATACAGCCAACAAGCCTACACCTATCCAGTCCACTGAGCCAACAGATACTGGACAGGTGGAGGACGAGGACATTCAGCATGGAAGTGTGACTACTGTGGCTTCAGTGCCTGTTGAGTCTTGCCATAGCCAAAGTGTTGGTAAGGTGCCATGCAGAAGGGTTGATAGGGGTACTTGGAGGGAGCCTGCTGTCTCTCCTCCACCTGGTGCAGGTGTCTCTCTTCCCATGCCATTCAATGTATGCTTAGGACCATCATGGAGGCACGTGTACATTCAGAAAGGCACTCCAGACAAATGCTCAGGGATGTAGATGAGGCACAGGCTGATATATGTGACTGCCTCCAGCATGGATCGGATGAATAACACATTGGAATGAGGGGTGTCTGTAATGGACTGAAGCATGTCTTATCATGGAACCTGCAGTGTCTGTGATGAAACATCTGCTGGGAGGGGAACGTCATCCTCATGGGGGTAGGCAGCCACAATATCTGCTGATAGCCAACATGGGAATGCCTGATCACACTCCCATAGTGGCAGTATTTCTGTGGGTCCACTGATGAGTGTGCTGTCCACACCCAGGCATGGTAGGCTATGGGGTCATAGTCCTGGGCATGCCTGTGAAGAGAGCATGTCCAGCAGATATCAGTCATGTTCGGGTAACAGCACTGCATCTGACCTTGAGCATAGATGTGCCAGTGCATCTCCTGGCAGAGCCAATTCTCATGGTTGGGGGTTGACAACAATTAACTTCTACCCCTACCATGCATGGCTTACACCTGTCTGACATTCCAAGATGTAGAGCTAGCACTCAGCTTGGCTGTGTTCATGCATATTTTCACACACCACTTTCACATGGAGGACCCCTAAAGACACACGCACAACAGTTACATGGTTCAGCCTGCCTGCTTCCCTTTCTTACTCACATACACTCACTGACATTTTGTGTCAGAATATGCCTCTTCCCCCACCCACACAACTCCTTCCCTGTATAAGTGATGATAACTGTGCCATATCCCTGTTTTCTCTCTTTTGGGTTCAGGGATACAAAAGCTTTGTGTCTGATGCACAGGATGCATAGCTACATTAGTGCCTAGTAGCATTTGTGTTGTTGAACTGATAATTGCAGCTGTCACTTATATTTGCCTTGCCAAATTATACAGGTGTCAGTACTTTCTAGTGTATTCTCTCATAGGGGTTATGAAGTCAGGAACTGCAATGTGTCTCATTACTTTCTAACTTTTCTCTTTAATGTTTTCCAGCACATGTGTATAGTGCACATCATAAGACATGCCATCACATTCAGATCTCAGGATTGTATGATAGCACTGTAGTTAAACTCATCAGAACAGTAATGCAGTATAATGTTCTCTTTTACATGAACCTCACCAGATACATGCAGCAACTGGACCACAAGTCTTTCTCATCAAGATAATACAGGGACTATTAATCATGAAATAACGTATGTGGGTAGATTAAAAGACATGTCACTGTCATCTGTCTGGTATCACATTAAATTGTAACTGATATTCTAAGCCTCTTACTTTTGGTTTAAGCACTTGGGCTTCAGACCACTTGTCTTATAATAAGAAGGTTTGTAGACTACACTCTTGTGGGAGGAGATGGTAGCCTCTGCCCTTCTAAGCTGGAAATTGCTGGTTGAATGCTTATTGAGCCTGTTGTTCTAATTGTCTTTCTTATGGTTTAAGCACTTGGGCTCCAAACCAGTTATTTTATATTAGGAAAATGAGTGGCCTATACTGTTGTTGCAGGAGAGGATAGCCTACACCTTTCTAAGATGTGAATTGCTGGTTTAAAGTTTATTGTGCCTGTTATTCTGAAAGTGTCTTAGTTCTGGCTTAAGTACTTGGGTTCCAGACCACTTATTTCACACTAGGAATATTTGTGGTCTACATTCTTGTTGGAGTATTCTACTGAACTGCTGCTTTATCTAAACTGTTTTTTTTTTGCTGTTGTGATTGTGATTTTCTGCATTTTGCATTTCAAGTACTTCTGCATTGTATAGCATAGGCTAGATTCAGGCTTGCTGAATCTAGACTGTTTGGTATCATGTGAGCACTAAAACCAGCCATCTTACTTTAAGAAGGTCCCCCTGCACACTTGCAGTGGTAGTGTGCAACTAAGGACCCAATTGAGTTGGGGATTGCTGGAAAAAGCCTCAGTCTTGGCCTTCCCCTTTTACTTTTTTTTTAATCATTTAACTTTGCTTGTCTTCCAGCATTGTATTTGGGCAGATTTGCACTCAGTTTACTGGAGCTGCTCAGAGATTGCACTTCTGCCCTGTGAGCAACTCAGCTGTGCATTATGAAGCACTGATACATTTGTCTGCCCCTACTCCTTCATAGAATATATGCTTTTTGTTAGTCTTTACAGCAAAACCTGGTCCATCTAGCCCACTGCCCACTAGTTACCACAGTATATGCCTACCACAATGGATGGACAGTTTCCCACCATTTCTCCAGTCAGCCTGATTAACATGGGCATCCTGAGGCAGTGTACCAATTGCCTCATGTATGACAACCAGTTACTTCTAAAACAAATACAACATGTGAGAGCTGTATCTAAACTATGAATTTGGAATCAATTATCTCAAATAACAACAAACCAGATATCAAACAGGTTGTCAGCACATACACTTCATTGTTCAATTAGATGGCCTGTGGCTCACTATGTTTGCCAATGACTACAAACTGGGTGCAATTACTGAGTCCCCCAATGATGTTGACATACTACAAAAAGGGCTTAGATAAATAATGGGTGCCAAAGCCATGGACTCAAACTAAATGCAAAATAATGCATTATCATCCCTATCAGCAATCGGGAAGTACCTGCAAATTATAATATTAACAGTACTCCCTTAGCTCAAACCCTGTGGAGAGAGATTTGGGATCACAGGTTGATTCCAACCTTAACTTCGATCATCATGTGTCCACAGTGGTAAGAAAGGCCTTCTGTGTTGCACATCTCATACGTTAGGGCACCACATCCAGAGCTAAGGATGTTATAACTCCCCTGTACTCATCCCTCATCAGACCACTAAAAGAGTAAAACAGTCCCTTCTGTATGTACCTCACCAGACTACTGCAGCAGCTGGAGAGACTTCAGAGGTTTCTCACCAAGAAAACTTAAGGCCTGCAACACATGACCTTCATGGATAGAGTCACTGTACTCTGTATCTTGTAGGCGAGAGGTGACTTGTGCCAGGCCTACAGAGTGGTCTGGGACCCTGCCCTAATGGAAATGCTGCACATCCACAAGTCACATGGGATGAGAATCATTCACTATAGGGATCTTAACCTAGCCTATGTCTCCCAGAGATTGCCACTCTACTGGAACAAACTCCCAATTCACGTAAAACAGAGTTCCTCAATTACCCTATTTAAGTGTAACTTAGATAGCTGGATGGGAGACCATAAATTTACCCCAGGTGTGTTACCTATGTCCCTCTTGGATAAGGGCTGTCAGTGCTGATCATAGACTTACTGCAAATATAGACCATACAACTTGGCCAATAAGGGAACAAGGGTATAACATGGCTAGGCTTATAAAAGCTTTAGGGCCAATAGTCTAGTAACCGTCTATGAACCTATGAACTTAGGGTGATGTCTGCTTGAGCTCCAGGCCAGTGTCTGATCCTGCTCTGGTGGGATGGTTGCATATGCAATAATCTGATATAGCCGATGACATCAGCATTGTCTTCTGAACATATGGTGATAACAATGCCTCACATGCTGATGTAAAAGGCTCTCTGTTATGTCAAGTAACATCACACACACACACACACACACACACACACACACACACACACACACACACACACACACACACACTTGAATGCAGTGAGAACAGAACCCCATATCTACCTATGCAGACTACACAGCACAGTACTTACACAGGTTCCATAGCACAAGTCTGTGTTTTACATGTCTGAAGATCAACTTATAGTGGATGACATCAACAGGCTATGTGGGAGACAAGAGGTTGGGTGAGCTGCATGAAATGGATGTGTAGGCAGGTGCAAGTACCAAAATACTGGCAAGCCATGCTATTGGAGAATTAAATGTAGGATAGTGAGTCTACTCTGGTGAGTAGAGATACACACACACACACACACACACACCCAGTTGACTGCAGTGAGAACAGAACCCCTAGCTATCTAAGTACACTGACTCTAGAGCACAGTATGCTATGCAAGTACCACAGTACAAGTCTGATGTTTACATGTCTGCAGGTCAACTTATAGTGAATGACATCAACAGTGCATGTTGGAGAGAAGGTGGAAGGTCTGCCTGAAATGGATTTGTAGGCAGGTGCAAGTATCAAATTACTGGCAATTCATGCCACTGGAGAACTAACTGTAGGATAGCACATCTACTCTGCTGAGTACATGTAGACACACACACACACACACACACACAGTTGACTGCAATGAGAACAGAACCCCTACCTATCTAAGTAAACAAACTCTAGAACATAGTACTCTATGCAAGCTCCATAGCACAAGTCTGACTTTTATATTGATGAAGGTCAGCTTATAGTGGATGGCATCAGCAATGCATGTTGAAGAGAAGGAGGTGGGAGGCCTGTCTGAAACGAATGTGTTGGCAGGTACAGGTATCAAAATACTAGCAAGCCATGCTACTGAAGAAGTAACCATAGGCCAGCACATATATTCTGCTGAGTAGAGACATGCACTCACCAAGTTGACTGCAGTAAGAACAGAACCTCTACCTAAGTGCATAGACTCTAGAACACAGTATTCTATGCAAGTGCCACAGCACAAGTCTGACATTTACATTGCTGCAGGTCAACTTATAGTGGATGACATTAGCAGTGCATGTGGGAGAGAAGAAGGTGGGGCGCGTGCCTGAAATGGATGTGTAGGCAGGTGCAAGTATCAAAATACTGTCAATTTATGGAATTGGGGCAGCAATTGCAGGTTACACACTTGCTGTTCTTGCTAGACATACACACAAAAGTTGACTGCAGTGAGAACAGAACCCCTTATCTATCTAAGTAGACAGACTACAGAACTCAGTACTTTACGCAATCACCACAGCACAAGTCTGACTTTTGTATGGTTGCAGGAGAACATAGAGTACATCATCAGGCCATGTGGGGACAACAGGTTGGGGGGCCTGCATAGGTACAGAGATTCAAAGGTTCATATGAGCCCACTAGCCTAACAGCAATAGGGTGTGTAGATGCCTAGCTGTGTAAAAACACAAGTACCCTTATTGAGCATGGTTGGATGTTTGAGTTTAGCAGAGCAAGATTGTTAAGCACCACCAGCTGGCCCTATCCATGAGGGAGCACACAATATTACCGATTGCACTTTGTAGTGTGGTTGATATATGTGTATAAAAAATACTGAGCCCCCAGGGTTGTACTGCTTGGGGGTACAACACACGTATGTATTGTGAATATATGACATAGAATGTGCACTGAATTTACAATGCTTCCACATATAGTTTTATATCATACAAAGGAAATGGCAATAAACACCAAGAAGAAAGCATCATATATACAGTTGCATAGCGTAGTGAGCAGCAGATTTGTGCGATGGCTAGTAAAATGTACATGCATGTGAGTTACACCTGTTTGTGCATAGTTAAGTGGTGTGCAAATGCAAGCCTCACTGCTAACATTTGCCAAGCAGAATGCAACAGTGGCAAGCAATTTCATGTATAGTGGTTGTCTATGTGTTTTTTCACAAAACTTAAAGCCATGCTGGTCAAGTCAGCAGGAAAACATTTACAGGACTATACTACACAGTGCACCCACTGTCATACATTGGATCATAAATGTAATAATGCATAGATTACTCTATCAGTAAAACTAGTACTATATGGAATGTAGTATATTTTAACCCAGGACCATGTGTATGGCAGTCCTACACTTACACCTGTTGATAGAAGAATGTTGAGGAAACAGTTGTCTATGTTGCACTTCATTGCCATAAACTGCAATGTTAGAGCCATCAAACAAAGGTTGCATACTCTGTACTAGGACCCAGTACCATCTGTACTCCAGGAAGAGTTTTCAGGATAGCCAAGGGCATTAACTGAATATATCTGGCTACTATTTTTGGCCATCTGGTTCATAGATGGTCCACTGCACTTTGTGCAAACCAGATAAACACAGTTATTACCTGCTTCTGCTATTTGTGCTCTGTGGCATATCACGCACATAGTGCAATAAAAAATGAGAGGAATAAGAAAGAAAACCTTAGTAATGGATACATATAGGTTCATAGGTATGTACTAGGCTAATGTACCTGGAGCCTTTACAAGCCTAGCCCATAGAAGTGAACTGACATTGTGCCACCCTACGTTAGTTCCCAGTGCCTCTATCAAGTAGAACCACTGCATTGATCCCCAGAGTGAACTTTCTATTTCCCATCAACCCTTCAAGATCTGTCTTAAAAAGGGCCAGTGAGATGCTCTGCTTGACATGTATGGGAAGTCTATTCCAGAGTATGGGCAGTCTCTGGGTTATGAACCTGTCCCTCTGGCATGTTCTGTTGATTGTGGTAATGAGGTTGAAGTCTCTGGAGCATGTGGTGTGGAAGGATTTTGATTTATTTAGATGTAGCATTTTTAACAGAGCTGGGTCAGACATGGCTTTGTAAGTCAAGCAGAGATCACCTCTTAGTAGACAATATGAGACAGAGACTAACTGAAGTTTTTTGAGTGTGTCCATGTAGGTCATGTGTTTAAGGCCTAGGATCCTCTTTGTGAGGAACTTTTGTGGCCTTTCCAGCTGTTGCATGTGTTTAGTGAGGTACATGCCAAATGGGGCATTATATTCGATGACTGGCCTAATGAGGGAAGAGTAGAGAGAGAAATGATGACCTTTCGTCCTGGATGCAAAGCCCTTGGTAATGAGATGTGCCACATAAAAGGACTTTCTGACCACAGTGGCAATATGGTGGTCGAAAGAGAGGTTGATGTCAACCTGTGACCCCATTTCTCTTATAACACCTTCAGTGTTTAGTGTGCTCCCATCGATGCTGTAATTAGTGGGAACTGAGTTTTTCTCAAAGGGGATGATGACATATGTTTTGGCATAAGCTTAAGGCCATGGTTTCAACACCAGTCATTGGTCTCAGAGAGGCCTTTCTGTAGGATGTCTACATCGCTTGGTGAGTTAATAATGGCTCCCAGCTTGCAGTCATCTGCAAACATAGTCAGCCAGAGTCCCTCCGTGTTGGCCTGGATGTCTGAGATGTAGATGCCAAACAGAACACCCAGGACCAATCCCTGTGGGACTCCACCCACAACTGGTTAGCAGTCTGACTTGGAGTCTGCTACTTTCACACTGTGGGTTCTATCTGTGAGGCAGTTTGCACCCACCTAGTGATATAGGGGTTGATGCATAGTTTGGTGAGTTTGTCAATAATTCCTGAGTGGGGAATGGTCTCAAAGGCCTTGGCCAGATTGAGGTAGGCTGTATGAACTGCCTTGCTCTTATCCACAGCTCTTGTGACTGACTCAAAGAAGTTATCCAGGTTGAGCAGGCATGATCCACCCTTCATAAAACCAAATTGCATGGGATCTAGGTTTAAAGATTCCCTATATTCTTGTTAATTAGGTCCATGATGATGGGTTCCATAGCCTTATATAACAGACTCGTTAGGCTAATGGGGCGATAATTCCCAGGGTCTGTAGTCACTCCCCCTTTATGGAGCGGGATGACTGTAGCAGTGCGCCATTCAATAGGGACAGAGCCTGAGGTGAGACTGTGATTGAACAGGGCACACAGATGTGGTGCCAGTTCACTTTGTAGTTCATGTAGAACACATCCAGGATATTGTCGGGTCCCATTGGAGCTGTATTCTTGGCCTTGAACAATGCAGCTTTAACCTGTGCTGCAGTAATGTTGGGTGCCTGGCATTCCTCCGGTATTGTGATTGGTCCTTTAGGGGGAGAGAGAGGGGTAAAGTTGGCACTGAATCTGTCGGACAGATTGCTGTCACATGTTAAGGTATTTTCTGTACAAATCTACCACTATTTCCTTCATTACTGCACCAAGTTAAGATATACAAGGATATGCCACTGTACTATTATTAAAGAATGCATTCTAGGTTCAGGACTTAACTTGCAAATGCAACAGTTGACACAATTTTATTTCAGGCCTAAAATTTTCCTTGTCTCTACTCTCATGCTATTGAAGTATGAAGGAAAAAACAGAATGTAGGCTACATGGATGCTTTATAGCTTGTTTAATAGCACCACTGTACTGAAAATCACCTGCTTATGCAGTAATTAACACATATGAAAAACACCTTCTGCTTTACTGAATATATCAACTCCTTAATGGTCATTAGTGTGCAATGTGCACCTACACACACTTAAGCTGCGTGCAGCGATGCTGAAATAAGTTGAACACAGGTGATCTTGTTATTACTTTTCTCTGTGCCTGTGATAGTACACAAACATGCAGCTCAGAAAAGTGGAGGGAAGGTTGCAGACCCTGTACTAGAGCCCATGACTTTCTATACTCTAGCCCTACACAAACACATGCTGTTACAGGAATAGTTATGTGACATTCATCAAGAAACCTGCCATTCATTCCTCCATTTCCAGTGGTTGCACTAAGTACTGCAGCATGCAAACAAGGCTGAAAATTAAAAAATAAATTTGAACTTAAAGCGGACAGAGATCATGCATTTTAACAAGCAATAAAGAGAATAAAACAGAAGTTGTGAATTGTGCACTGTTTACATGTAGTTTTATACCTCACAGACCTACATGTAAACCTCTGTAAGTGTAACCTGACACACTCCCCTGATGTCATCAATCACTATTGCCATGTATTCAAAATAAACACTGTGGACGTGCCTACATGAAGTGAACATCCCTACATGGTTACAAGTTTTGGGATTCAGCAGTTCTAATGAGGTTTGACCTCATTTCCATCTTCACTATGCTGACAGCCCTGAATCTACATGGTGGGTAACCATGTAGGCAAGGAAATGGAAGGGGAGCCCAATGTTGTACAGTCAAGGGAGGGTACGGGGAATGCATGATTTTAATACTATGTTTCATGGTGTTTACATTTTTAGCTGTCTACAGGTACATTAGTTACAAGTAGATTGTTCATTTGGGTGTGGGGGTAAAAGCTGCATTTATGTCATGGCACTTAAAAAGGAATTGTAGCTATTGTTAATATAATTTTCTAGTATCCAGCATATCTGATAATGTCATAATGTGTGTGGATTTACATGTTACGTTCTGTTCTGTATAAATCTATGGACATTTACTTGCTCTTGTTTCCAAGTAGACTCTTTTTAGTGGCTGTATTTGGAAAACTTTTGAATACATGGCCAACACGAGCGTGGAGTCTACATGGTTGCTTTACAGGTTGGTGAATTGCTCAACAGTGTTGTTTTGCTTCATCAGCATACAATTCAGCTACTTATGCTGTAATTTGCATGCAATGGAAGTTTCCATGTTTGCATGTGAGTTTGCGCTGCTACGCAGAGTTTACTGAATCTAAAACTCCTTGCTACCGCTTGCGCATCATGGTAAAAATTTATTGTGTAGGCTTTATTGAATCCTGCTGATTATTTAATCAACTTTATTTATTCATTACAGTATTACTTATCAAAATGAGCTTACATACATTAACAACAATGAGAAAAAAATCTCAATAAAAGTTTTCATTAAGATATATATACATTATACATAAAATTTACATATTTCCATCATAATTCTAGTCTTTACTATAGTGTATCACATCAAATTTGTAAACATTCAATTCCTATCAAACTATTGATTTCCTAAAATAATAGTACAGTAAAACACCCACTTCAAAAGTTTCCATGGAAGAACAGCAGAGAGCCAATAAAACTTATAAAACTTTCTTTTAAAATGTTATAACAATTCAAAAATATTTCAATACCAGATAGACCAGAACGTAACCTTTACAAGTGTTAAGACTAGCATAGTTGCAAATACATCACTAACATTACATATGACCTGAATATAAAAGTGTTTCAGCAACATAGAGGGATCTTTGATTTAAAGAAAAGAGATGGCTTTAACAAATGTATGTTCTTCCTCTAAATTAGAGAAGGGGTAACACCTTCTCTTTTTATCCTTCTCCAATGACATTATTGAAATCTTATTCTGAAACCCCAAAAATCCAAATAAGACTAGATTGCACCCAGCAAGTCCATACCAAATACAAACATAAGTTAGTACACAAATCAACCAAACAGAGTTTGCGGGTAGATTTTAAAGTCTAATTAATCCAGAATCAGTAAAACCTGTAGGAAAGACCCAGCCGAGCTAAAGTTTCATTCTCTGATACATTAAATCAACTGTAGCAGAGGACCATAGGATATATGCAAATTACTTCTTAAGACACATCAGTGTTTCAGCTACATGGCTGCTGAATGTCCATGACTTTTTTAAAATTTTTAAGCCTTTTCCTGGTACATTAAGACGAACAAAGCCAAACTCCACTAGCTGTGCACATACTATGTTTTGACCTTTCTCTGAGCTTGTCAGCACAGCACAACATTGCTTGGCTATACTTTGGAAGCAACTAGTAGGGTTTGGCATGAATGCCATAAATGCACCAATAAAGGCTTAAAAAGTAAAATGTAAAATATCATGGGCATTCAGAAGCCATGTAGCTGAAACACTGGTATGTCGTTAAGGGGTAATTTGCATATATCCTATGGACCTCTACTATTGGTTTCAGGTATACAGTGAAGACTCTAGTTTGGATGGGTCTTTCTTGCAAATTTTACTGAATGGTTTGTTTGCATGTCCTTTTTTACCCTTTGGTTTGCACAGAATTAGTAAAAAACATTTAATGCATGGGTATCAGCACTTCAGCTTAAGTCAGCCTCCTCATACCTGCCCTTAAAACCTTCTGCACTGACCTTCTTTGGCAATGCTGTCCTTCCTTTGACATCCCAAATTAGTATTTCTTCCACATCTCACCCACTCATAGTACCTCTGTTATCTTTAATTCACTTCAAACTGTCCAGCAGCTCCCCAGTCTCTCCTTCCATTCAACCCTTCTCACATTATTCCTTGTCTCTTTTGCCCACTTGAATGTATCAGTCCCTCTCAGTTCAGCCCAAACTTCTCTTTTTCCATCTCCTTGCAAATAACTTAATCAACCCTACTGTAAGTTGCAATTCCCTTCTGTTAGTTATATCCCTCATCTGAATGCTCATATCCACCCAAAACAGTGAAAACAAACACTTATTAACTTATCTTCCATGTACCAACACCAACTGTTCTCTGTCCTGCACATCAATGATACTTATACAAAATCTCACAGACATGTAAATTGTCAGTCTCTGTCTAACCACATTATACATTACAAGAAGCTTCTATCTACAACTGTCTTCTTTAATTTACTTAGAAGTCCCATATCATCTATGCAAAAGTTACATCTAAAGACTAAAAACTGATCACACCTTTCTAAGTTTCTTCCCATATACCTCTCTTCCTTCCAAAACTCACTACTCTATTCTAAATTTTCCTAATTCTTCTCTTTCTCAAACTATGAATGCTCTCAGGTGTCTTTATTCTTCCAACCCCCCTAGATATATACATAACCCCTATTTTAATTCTCCTACTTCACGGCTAAACATCCTGACTGATGTTTCTTTCCCTCACTGTGTTGTGATACTTGCAAGTTTTTTCCACATGTATTTATGACCATCACGTTTTTATTGCCCAAGAAACAATCCAGTCCCTTGCCTTCATCCCAAACCTCTCCCTAAGCACCTGAAAATATAAAAACATAATATCCTTTCCTAGACCTACCAAATCTTCTACATAACTCAAGCCTTTTTTTTTCCTACTCTGACACTTTCCCACCAAAGGCTCTTTCTATGTTACTCCGTAAGTCCACATTTATTTGTGACCCTGACACTCAGACTCCCTATTACCCTTCTACTAACCTCTGTGCAGTTCGCATTACTGCATATACCCCATCCAAAAATAAAATACTAAACAGTACATAGTGCAAGCATATATCTCAATTGTACAGATTTTTGCAGTATGTCCAGATTTTTGCCTCATACTTTGGTCCGTTTCTTTCATAAAAGTGTGGTTTTCTGGCAAATTACTATCAAATCATTAAAGATTGAAGTTAGAAAATAATGACAGATATTTGAGTTTCAGACTTCATACCCTTCAGAAACTTCATGCTAATGCAAAACCTGTTATTCTATCAACTTTTTAAGTTTGTAAGAGCAATATTTAAAAATTGCCCCTATTTTTGGGCCTTTGTCCCACTTTTATTTATGTCTTTGTCCATATTTATTGCTGTAAGAGGTTGAGAGGTTTGAGTACAAGTACAATACAAATATCTGCTTTGTTGTACCGGTGATATACGCTGTATCATTGAATGGCCTCAGATTACACAGCACTGTGAAAAGGTCTTCTTTGTGTCTGTTATTTTTCTCACAGGTCTAGGCTATTTGAGGACCTGGAACCTTTTAATATGTTAGAGGATGAGAAAAGTATTAAAAAGGTTTTGTCACCACCTAGTGGTAATATACAAGGAAACAAATATGTTGACTATAGTCTAGGCTAGGAATAAAATGGAACTGTGAGACAAACTGATCTGTGCTTAAGCCGAAGCAAAATTATTAAGAAATGGGGCTACTGAACTAAATAGAAAGTTTACTTGTTATAATAGTATTAGACTAACACTATATATATTCCTTATCTAACTTTTCTGCTAAAAGAAAAATCACTGCTACCAACAAAACTTCACAAAACTATTTAGAAAGAAAATGCAGCAAAATACCTGACGGTTTCAGAACATAATAATTAAGTAAACCACACATAAATCAGCTGTTTCAGGTGTAGTACTGCAAACCATTTTCTAACAAGATATTTTTAAAGAGAAAAACAGTCTCAAAAACATCTTTTTCCTCAGTGTTATGTCCACGTCACCAGTTTACTCCTCTGCAGAGCCGTATTAAATATCTGAAATAATGACAGAAATTTCAGGAGGGCCCCAGCACTGGCAACATTTACAATACTACCCTGTGGTACTTTAAAAACATAGCTTTGTTATAATCTAACACTAACAAGTTGTAATAACAGATGTTATTGTTTAGTTCAGCTAAGGGGGGTAGACATAAAGATATGATCTGGGGCAGTATAACAGAACTGATAATATAGCCTTGAATTAACATGTTCTGCTTACATTAAATCCATTACATTCTCTGTGCTTTTATGTTCTCACGTAACTTAAATTATGCATTTTTACCAGTTTTGTTACTTACATGCATTTGTTTGAATACCATACATATGAAAAGGGCAAAACAGAGTTTTGATAAAGTATATACCATGTTAAGTATGAAGAAAAGAACTAGTAAATATACAGCAGGTGCAAATTAAAAATAAAGCAAGGTAGAGGAAAGAGAAAGTAAACAAAACTTAAAAGTGCAGATCTAAGTTTGACCTAGGAAAAATTACTTTAAAATTTTTGTTGCACATGTGTGGTACCTGTGTGTGATGGTATGCGGGGCGACTCAAGCGCTTAAGAATGTTGGAAGTTGACATATACTGCTACAGTCGCTAGTAGACTTCCAATCAAAAAAAGCTGTTCAAAGGCACTTGGGCTCAGGGAAGGGAGATTTACAGTTAGATATGTGTTAGCTGCAGAAATTATACTGAGTCTATGGATTCAATGTCTTCTGTCTGGATCTTTGCGTTGCAGGATATAACCTGTTTTACTTACAAAAGTGCAGTAAATGTATATATTATGGTTAGATGTTGAAGGCTGAATGTACAAGTCATTAGACTACAGTAGTAAACACAAACAATAGCATGGTTTACTGTAAACCACCTGGAAATTATGTTAAAAGAAAGGATGGAAGTCAATTTTTATCAAATGCATTTGTCTATCATGGATAGAACTTTTGGGAGTAAGAGTGGTGACCTTTGATGGATCCTGAGCTGGGGAAGATTTGGACATATCAGAAAAAAATAATTGGAAACCTTGTGATTTTAATCAAGGAATATTGGGAAACTAGCTGTAAATATACTTGGAGAGTGCAGGACACCTTCACCAGAACTGCAACACCAAGTTTTCAGACTGCAAGAATTATTGTGTTTTTGAGTGATTTTAAAAGTCAGCTAACATGCATATGCATCAAATGTACATGGCTAGAATTGCCATAAGCAAGACTGAGCTTATTTTCTGCTTATGCTCTATTTAAGTTGAAATAGAACTTCAAGATGACTTTGCACTGTAAATAAGCTGCAATTAAACTGAAAGAAGTGTTTCCAGTATGAGATGCCTGCTACACTGCTAGTCTTCTAACACAAGGTACCCTGAGGGACTCTTTAACTGTCACATGCTTGCTGACAGTTTGTTATTACCACAGAATGAGTCAGCATGTGGGATGTGCAAATACTTTTTTACATCTGAAGGCAAACTCCTCACACAAACTGATTGCCAATGCCCATACTAATATTACAACTAAATGCTGCAATACAAACATAAGAACTTCCTGTGATGAGATTCTCCAAAGATCAATTGCAAAACCCCAAAGACCTATTATGTGTGATACTGTAGATTCTCACACTCTCGCCAGACCTCAGCAACACACAAGCTTTTACTCCATACCAAATATGCTTTCTCCCACTTTTACAGACAAGACAAATCAGGGTGATATGGTCAAGCTATTTGTGCTGTAAGAGCAGTTTACTCTCAATGGCAAAGAACTTGTTATAGGTGACTCCATAGTTTGGCACACTGAAGTACCATTCACAAGGCTAAACAATGAGAGGGTAATTGAGAGCTATTCTTGAGGTGCTAGAATTCATGATATTACCAAGGCATTCAAGACCCTTCAGTCATGAGTCTCCACAGACTATATGAAAAGAGACACGCTGGAGCTTTCAGAGCATGTCTCTAAGATTGAAATGAACTAGATGTGAGCAGTATCCATCATAAACTGAGAATGATGTTACCGTACAAACAAAAGATGGCTGACTTAAATAACTGTCTTAGTTATTGTTGTAATTCTGAGAAGGTTCTGTGTGTCAGCCTAGAGAGAGATGGAAGACATCCCTGCCTTTTTCACCAAAAATGATCTGCTCCTATCACATCAGGACTTTCTCATAGTGGCTAAGAAATACACTACCCATATAATGCCTTTTCAGACAATGGCAGTATGCACAGGCTACCATACCAACCTGCTAAATAAAAATTCATATCTGGCAAATGTTGATGCAAGGCTGCTCATAGCTAGGAGTCTAATTAAGTAAATACACTTAAGGCCTTCCTAACAATGGAAAAAAGGGATGTTTGTATTGTCATTGAAACTTAGTTTCTGAATCATAACATCACTACCTCTTTATGTGGCTTCTCTGTCTATTGCTTTGTTTAAGCCCACAAATGTAGACAGCAGTAATATTGGTGATAGCTTGTCCAAAATACTCTGGACTAATCAACCAAAATAATAACCTCACGCTTTTTCATGTCTTAATATCATACAGCTTCCTGGCCAGATGCACAGCATGATCCATGACAACAGCAAATCATTAAACATACGTTATCTCCATCAATGAAACACCATCTTTCTAGGGGACTTTATCTGCCCCTCCATAAATTGAAAGGCCTACACTTGTACAAATATATATAGACAGTGCTACTTTGATTTTATTACTGTAAACTTCCTTCATCAACTCCTACTTTCTACAATAGAGACACCAGTGTACTTGATCATGGCCTCACAAACACAACCCCTGTCTAATCGTCACTCACTGCCATATTCGTACTATGCGTATTTGATTACTGCACTTTTTTTATTCACCGAATGTTTCCAGCTAAAGTCAGCAACCAGTACAACTTTCAGAGACTTCTCCATGGCCAGTTCCTTGTGCACAGTGATGAACTGAGTTTCAGTCATCTACTCTTCTAGGATCCTATAACAAATACTGCTGCATATACACAAAGGTTATACTCTTATCTCAGCTCTTGTATAGAGGGTACTGTTCTTATTTGCCACAAATACAACATAGTAACAGACCCATCCTTTGGAAATCAAATTCAAACAAACCCTATGATAAAAGTAAAAAACTAAAGAACAGAACAAAACTTTAGGTTGGTATAATTAACCTGAAAGTAGTTATCAAAGACCACAGGAAAGAGATAAAATCATGCAGAGCTAATTACAAAGTAAAAATTGTTACAGCTATAAATGATAACCACATGACATTCAATAATGTCCAGCATTTCCATAAACATGTCACTAATGGCATCATCTACTGAAGGTCTGGAGATATAGCTAATATCCTTGCAAATTAAATCAGCTTCAGCTTCTCCTCTCTATCACTTCAGAATGCCCCTTTCCACTGGTAATCACTCCTTAACAAAATACTAAAAGTTCTCTAAGTCCAAAACACTAACTCAGTGGGTCCAGATAGCATACTGTATGGTTTCCTTGTCATTAGGAAATGTCCACTATCAGACTCCTTCCTTAATGTATTCAAACACAGCCACTCCACTGGTATGTACCTGAAGTCTGGACAACAGCTGTAGTTATTCTCCACCACAAGAGCGACCACTTCATGGACCATGGCGACTATAGACTAACCAGCCTCCCCAGCATCATTTGCAGGATGATGGAATGTATCATGATCATAGACCTCATACAAAGGGACAGAGGGAGGCTACATCCCCTAGACCCTAACCAATTTAGCTTTATGAAAGATTATGTCTATTAAAATTAGGTAACTTTTTGAAATAGTCACAGTAGCACTAGATTATGATAACTCTGTGTACATAGCTTTCCTTGAATTTTTTAAGGCTTTTGACAGTATACACCACTCTAGTATCAACAATCTGACAGACACCACTTTCTTACAGCTAACGGCAAACTATCCCCTAAGGGACTTGTCACTAGTGGCCTATCCTAGGACTCTGTTTTGGGAAGACTTCTGTTTGGTATGTACTTCTGCAATGTCAAATCTGACAATAAAGACCTCTGGCTCACTACATTTGAGAACAACTGCAAGCTTGGAGCTATCATCAACTCTCCTGAAGACACTCATATCTACCAAGGGAGTGATAATCATCTTCTTGGCCCAACTCATGCCCATAATAAAATGCAATGTAGCCTTCAGTATGTAACTGCCAAATCACTTAACCCATTTTGGAAAAAAAAAAAAAAAGAACAACAATTCCTCAGTAAGAACATTTTGGATATAAACTCATTACACTACCCAACAAATCTAAAAACACTGTCTCTCTTCTTTGTCTTCTCCAGACTGCTATACTTGATCCCCAAAGCTGTAAATGACTCATTCCTGGTTAATATACTTCATATCTATAAAACAATGATAACAGAAATACAAGATCAAGAGACCTAAATCTATATTCCAACATAAAAAGGACTCGTTAACGAGACAGATGTCACTTCCAAACTATTCTCCACATCTGAAACAAACTGCCACTTTCTGTAAAGCAAACACATATCTCATTATCTTGAAGTCTAACTTAGAAAAATGGCTGAGAAACCACAAATGCACTCCATGCCTATTCTGCTAGCCTTCAAAACGTTTAAATGGTCTATTGCCTAGTAGCAAATATATAAAACAAATTACAGTTATCTTCCATTTCTGCTTTGCAAGTTAAAAACATTTGTAGCTTATTTTTACTACCCCAAAAGAGAAAGAGCACTGATTATTTTCTTCTAATTTAATTTTTGTTACTGTTTCTTTGATTAATCAAATTTTGCAAAAACTGCTATTTATGTTGCAATATAGATTAGGTTTCGTGATCTTGAATTTATTTTGTTTTTTGAGTAAACTGTTATACTTTGCTGACAGAAACTCATAGAGACTTTGAGACATACATACATTAGAATCTCATTATAATGGACTGAATGAATAATAAGAGTCTTGGCTATAACGAAGAGGTTCTGCATGTCCTGGCCACACACTCATATGAACGTGAAGAAAAGGCATTGAATATAACAAACTCACTTATAAGGGAATTTCACTTATACTGAACTGCTGATAGTCTTGTCTTATTTGGTTATACTGGAATATGCATGAGCAACATTTACAGATGTGTGCTGTTTCGTGTGAAATGGCAGAAGTCAGCTAGTTCAAAGAGGCATTCGATAACTCTAGAGTTAAAACATGAAATTGTCATTTTAATAGAAAATAAAAACAAAACACAGGCTGACGACATTATATGGGAGTATGGTCTTAGTAATTCGACAGTTAGTAATATTTGGATTAACCATGACAAATACAAATCCTCCAGGCAGTTTGCTGACAGTAGCAAAAAAATGCAGAACTCTACATATGATGACATTGAAAATGTTCTTTTCCTTTAGTTAAAGCAAGTGTGTTCAGTTGCTGCGCCTATGCCTGACACAATATTAAAAGCGAAGGCAGTTAGTTTTACATGTGAACTTGGTTTCAGCAACTTTAACTGCAGTGATGGCTGGTTGGATCAGTTTAAGAAACACCAGACTGTTACCTTCCACATTCTGAGTGGAGAATCAGGCTCTGTACCACAAGAACTGGCCAAGAACTGGCTGCAAAATAAATTACCACAGCTGCTAGACCAATATGATGAATGCAACATCTTCAATGCAGCCAGACCGCACAATGATATTCAAAGGAGACACTCGCCATGGCAGCAAGAGAAGTAAAAAGCATCTTACTTTATTATTTGCTATGAATATGGATGGATCTGAAAAGTTGCCGCTGTTAGCCATCGGTAAGTCTGCCAAACCATGATGTTTCAAGGGTGTGAAATCAATGCCATTGCAGTACAGAAGCAACCACAAAACAAGGATAACTGGCAGTCTGTTCAGCAAGTGGCTGATAAGACTGGACAGAAAATTTGTCAAGGAAAAATGGCATGTACTGATGATTGTTGATAACTATAGCGCACATGATCCAGCTGTTGCCCAACAACTTAAAGCAATCAGCTGGTGTTTCTGCTACCCAACTGTACCAGCCAGCTTCAGCCATGTGGCATGGGAATTATCCAGAACTTTAAAGTTCTGTACAGAAAGCAACTTTTGGGGAAACTTATCATGGCCATTGAAAACAGAAATCTGGATAGTTTTGCAGTTGGTGTACTCCAGAGTCTGTGTTGGGCATGCTCAGTTTGGGAGAATGAAATAACAGTCACTACAGACAGCAATGTTTTAAGAAGGTGGGGTTTGTCAAGAACGTTCAGGCAATGAATGATCATCCAGAACCATCCAGCTCTACAGCTGCCCCTGACTGTGCCAACAGTTTTGAATGACTGATAGAACTGCACTTCTTGGACTGGAATATGTTGTTGGAAGAATTTTTTGTAGATGATGAGCAGGTCCAGGCAGAATCTGCAATGAGTGAGCAGGACATTGTAGCAGAAGTTAATGCAAAGTCTGCAGGTGTTGATTGTGCACAAAGGAATGATGACTCCAGTGATGATGAGGTTACTGTGGCACCTCCACCATCAACACATGAAACAAACATTGCACTGACAATGTAGCAACATTACATTTAACATATCACCAGAGACCCAGCCGAGTCAGATGTCCTGATGACTTGCACTGGCAAATTAGATGCATGCGTGACTAAAACAGCAGAAAGAAATGCAGTGCAGAAGAAACTGACTTATTACTTTGCTTATCAGTAATACATTACAGTACATACTTGTAAAAATATTATAGCTTGATAACACCTAACACATAATTTCAGTATAAGGTGGAATAAAGTAACAAGTGCAAGATTTTCTGTTGACTGACCGTTTACTTTGCTTATCAGCAATACATTACAGTACTGTATGTGTAAAAGTATTGCAGCATTTGTTGACAGTTTTGGACCTCTCCCCCTGTCCATGTGTCCACACTGGCTCTATCCTCCTCCCCTCTGTGTGAACATCATAAATGGATGCCCCCTTGGCCTACTATATATACTAGGGTGTAGGTATATCCTTGTGCATGGCTAGACCACCTCTGGATATAGCGAATGTTGGATATAATGGACTACTTTACCAGGTCCTTTGAAGTCCATTATAGCAGGAGTCTACGGTATATAATAGTCAGCATACATTGACTATTCAGGTGGGGAGTGCGGCTCTTCAGGAGAGGCGTAAGGCTACTGACAAACATTTACTCATCTTCCAGGAGCAAATTAATATGATAGCTACTATACTGACCCACCCTAAGACCATTTCACCAGTAAAGAAACAGTGTATGATGACACTGTACCCTAACCCATTGGATTTGAAAGATATGTCACCCAGTACAATTGTGATCAGTCTGATGTGGTTTAGATTTTGCCTTTACAACTTACACATGAACCATTTAAGGCATATGTGCGCATGGAATGTGCTGTCTGCATGGACTATTAAAACTAAAAAAAAAAAAAAGAGCTAGCCAGGGCTGATCTGTACGCTAACCAAACACGTAATTATTATAAAATTGAAGCAATACAAATATCTAGTCTATAGCATATTTTAAAGTCACATTTAGAACTAGAAATGTATAAAGTAAAATGATATACATGCTAGCAGCTGACAAATATAAAAGGGCACTGCAAAGTAATTTATGTAAAATAGCTTTTTCAGACTGACCATAAGAATATTAATAATTTGGTTGCTCTAAATGAATGGTTATTAGCTAATGAAGCACTGTTTGAAACTGGGCGACGTTCACCTATAACCTAAGAATGTTCAGACTTCTGTGCATACACACAGTTTGCCATGAACTAAAACAGCATGCTTTTCATAGGATCATAGGAGCTTACTAGGCTATTGGCCCTAAGGCCTCTACAAGCCTAGCCATGTTTATACCCTTGTTTCCTTATAGACCAAGATATATAGTCTGTGTTTGTGCGTGACTCTAAGATCAGCACCAGCTGCCCCTGTCTAAGGGGGACATAGGTCAAACCCCTAGTGTAAATTTACAGTTTCCCATCCAATTGTCCAGGTTATGCTTAAATAGGGTCATTGAGGAGCTCTGTTTTACATGAATTGGGAGCTTGTTCCAGAGGAATGGCAATCTCTGAGAGACATATCTGTTTATCCAGCATGTCCTTTTAATATCACAGGCTAGGTTAAGATTCCTAGTGTGAGTGAATCTTGTCCCATTGGATTTGCGGATGTGCAGCAGCTTCATCAAGGCAGGGTCTGCTCTGTAGGCCAGGTACAAGTCACCTCTAAGCAGTCTATATGATACTGAGTAAAGTGATAGGACCTTCTGTCTGTCCATGTAGGTCATGTGTTGTAGGCCCTGAATGTTCTTGGTGAAAAACCTCTGAGGTCTCTCCAGTTGCTGCAGATGTCTGGTGGGGTACATACAGAAGGGAGCACTGTACTCTATTATTGGTCTGATGAGAGACAAGTACAGGGGAGTTATAACCTCTTTAGCTTTGGATACAATACCCTTGCGTATGAGGTGTGCAATGTAGAAGGCCTTCCTTACTACTGTGGACAACTGATGATCAGAATTAAGGCCGGTATCAACTCCTGCCAGTGGGTTTGAACTTAGGGGGGTATTATTAATGTTGTAATTAGCAGGGGTTTCTCTTTTGCCGAAGGGGATGATAATGCATTTTTGTTGTGTTTAGTTTAAGTCTGTGGCTTTGACACCAAACATTTGTCCGTGTAAGCCCATTTGTAGTATGTTGACATATTTGGGGGATTCAATGATTGCACCCAGTTTGTAGTCATCAACAAACTTGGTAAACCATAGGCCATCTATTTTTGTCTGGACTTCAAAAAAATAGTTACCAAACAGTAAGAGAGCTAGCACAGATCCTTGTGGAACACCTCTGATAACAGGTCTGGTAGCAAAGTTGGCATCCCCAATTATGACTGTATGTGTTCTGTTTGTGAGCAGTTGGTAACCCATCTAGTGACATAAGAATTAATCCCCTGCTGGGTGAGTTTCTCAATGATGCCTGAGTGAGGGATTGTGTCAAAGGCCTTGGCTAGGTCGAGATAGGTTGTGTGAACTGTTATGCCTTTATCCAGGGCCTTGGTGACATTCTTGTAGAAATCCACCAGGTTTAGCAGGCAAGATCTGCCCTTAAAGCCAAACTGGGATGAGTCAAGAGTTCACCAATATCTTTGTTGATGAGATCCACGATGATTCTCTCCATGGCCTTGCAGATAAGGCTGCTTAATCTTATGGGTCAAGGGGATTATAGTTGCTGTTTTCCACTCAGCTGGGACAAAGCCGTTGTTTAAACTGATATTGAAGAGTGTGCTCAATGGTTGTGCTATCTCCTGTTTTAGACCATTTAATAGGTAGCCTGGGATGTTGTCCAGTCCCAAAGAGGCTGTGTTTTTGGCCTTGAATAGTGCAGCTATGACCTGCTGTCTGGAGATACTAGGCAGAGGACTGGTGACAGGCATGCTATGGGGTATGATTGGTGGGGACAGGGCGTGAAGTTTTTGCCAAACTTTTTGATGTGGAAAGAAGAGCCACCTTGTTAAACATTGTTTAGCCGGTAATGGGAATAATGTGCCTAACAGAAACGTGATTTCTAATCAATATGTTGATAATAAAAGTGTAGAAAAAATGAAATGACATGTTGATAATGAAATTTAACTGATGGAATGTCATAAAGTAACTGCCAAAATATCAGAATCAGTGTATTGTTTCTGTGCCAATACTAAGCTATCCAAATGTATAGTGCTGGCGGATGGAAAGGACTCCAATAGCCCACTTCACTCTTGGAATATGTACATTCTTGTTAAGAAGCCATAAGCCTATAGATATAAAAGTGACATGAGGAGGGTTCAAATAATATATACTCATAGAGACAGGAAGTGTATTATATAACAGGTTGAAATCTAAACTGCATTGGCAAAGTACTCTGTCTGGTAGCTTTGCGATCTAATTTAACACATGATGTCATAAGTAGCCAAGATTTCCTTTATTTCAAGTCACTGTAGAAATTATGGGTGGGAAGGGTCACACTGAGGTATTCTGAGGCCTGCATATACCTCTAGTGAAAATGGGGTGACAGCAGAAGCAACCTAACATGCTGTATAAAAGTGCACAATCCTACTAAAGAGAAAGAGATAGGTGTAGGAACTTAAGAGGGAACTAGAACATCGTATTAGCTGGAGGAGAACGTGTGTTATTGGAAACCTGGGGTCTATATTCAAAAACTGAATGTTTAGGTGATCGAACATCGATCTTCTAAAATCAAAAGCAAAAAAATGGCGAACGGACGATTTAACATAGGGAAAGATTTCCCTTGGCCGTTCGCCGGATTTTGCCATTTCCTATACTGCAGAGCAATCTCGGAGTTAGTATATTTAGTTAGGGGGGTGTGGGGGTCACAGCCCCCCACATACTTTGGATGTAAGTTTTGTTTTGTTTTAGTGGCCAAAAGACGTGTTTCCCTGAGACGTTTACTGTTTTCAGATTCGATATTAGAGGATCGATGTTTAGATGTTCGATCACCTAAACATTCAATCTTCTAATATAGACCCAGAAACCTGTTATGGATTTTTACCAGAAAACCCCAGCTCTTAAGTTAAAGTAAAGTAATTATGTAGAAACTGCAAGGGAGATATCCATATTGTAGGATCTAGGACCTTCTCAGAAGACTGAATCTGAGTGATGTCTGTGTAGAGACAGAGATTTAGAGATATGTAATGATAAACTCATTAAGAGACGAAAGGTGACCTGAATAGACTTCTAGGTTTCCCTATGTTAAAGTACTGGGCTAGTTAGGATTGCCACCTTTGGAAGAAGCAATATAATGACAAAGCCCCACCACTGTCCCACCCATTTCTATATGTAAATATATATTACTTCTGTTCAAAATTAATAATCATTTTAGCAACAGTTTTAAATCATTAACACCTGTGTTGTATGAAATGTCACACATCTAGCAGCCAACGCACATTCTTGAATTACAGAGCATTTTCTGAAAAATAAAATTAAAAAGCATAAGATAATGAAATGTAAATATTTTGTGAACAATAAAAGCTGTTAAAATTATACATATCGCACTGTTATCAGTAAGAAGTAATCTTCACAGTGATAATAATGTATTCATAGAGGTTTCCATAAATTCTGTAATATATTATAATGGACACAAATCCCAAATTATATTTTTTCTAAACTTTCACAAACAAATGTTAATATCTGGAAACCTGTACAGCCTAAACATATATTGTTGGAACATTTTGTTAACCAGACTTATACTTTCACATGACAACTAGGAATTCCTCTGTAAGTGCATATTTATTGAGATATTTACAGAAATATGAAACCACATGTTTAACTTTATAAAGAGCAAAGCAAATAATACTGGATATCTCTCAAAATGTGGAAATTACAGTGCAAATATTGCAGCCAGTTTTCTTCAACACCATCTATAGTTTCACCTAATGTCATGCAACAGTTTGTAAGTTACCTGGTTGTTGAAGTATTAAGTACACGTGGAAATATTGTTTATTTTCATAATTACTAACAAACAGCGAGTAATATTTCCAGTAGAGTATGATGTAAACCAGCATTTTCAGTGAATTATCCTGTCTACTACCACATTGGTGTTTCACACTATGCACCTCAATAAAAGGCCTCTCAGTTATGAAAATGTGAACATGACTATTAAAATATGAATAAAGGCTGCAAACAAAGATTAATTTCTCTACAGCACAACATCCTAGACTAACAATCTTGCATCATTTTGTTAATGACCCCTCTCCCTTTTTAATATTGCCTATTATTAGCTGGTAAGTCACTCAGCTAAAGAAGCCAGACCCTAAATAAGCTCTGGATGCCATAAAAGGGCGTAAGTGTGAACTGGAAGTATACAAAAAAGGCAGTTTAGGCTTGACTGAGTTTAAAGAAAAAGTAAATAATAAGCTTAATGCAACAGATAAGCAGATGTATAAACAAGCTGCACGTGTTAAACAATATTTGTAATATTGTTTTGACAGATGGTGTCTTTGTTGAAACTATTATACTAGACAAACATGGGTTTCTAAAAAAATCATACTGGGGAAATGAGGGCAGGAAGAAGAATGTATAATATATGTACACTATTTCATGGAATGCACGTGTTACAATTGTCCTGATTCCATTTTTATTTGTATTTACACTATTTACTTATGCTGAAGACAAAAAAAAACATTTCTACTTTTTCCACAGAGAACTGTTGTACAGATCCTGTGTTTCACATCTATATAAAAGTACACTCGATAATTTTTTGTGCACTTCTAAGATGCATCACAAAAAGAATTATTTTGAGTAGTCTAACTGCCTGTTAATGGTCACATTTCATATCACCGAGGATAGCAGGTGATGCAAAGAAAATATCATTCTGACCAAATAATTTAAACGAAAATAGGAAATCCAAGTGAAACACTAAGCATTTTAGAAAAAGCACTACAGTTACTTTTTTTGAATGATTCAAAATGCCTGACAAATACTGTCACCTAAATGGAATTTCCTGACAGCGACTCTGATTTATGGATTTCCTAACATAGACCTTAATTTCCTGACTGTCAGGAATCATTCCTGCCAGATGGCTACCCTGACTAGTCAGAAGCAGAATTCTCAGCAGCAAGTACTTAATGAAACAACAGTTAGTAAGGTAAAAGTAAGGTAACTGCTAACAACAAAAGGAGAAGAAAGTTAATAGTAGAAGTTTTCTTTTGAGATAGAAGGAATAGGAAGAGACAGACCTTTTACAAATTAGTGTCTATTGATGAAAGTTCTCCTGGCTTGGCAGATTTACATATAAGCAATACAACTGATATGAAAGTACAGTGAGAGGATGAAACATTAAGCAAAGCAAGAGAAAAAAGCCAGAATAGAAGGCAAAAAAGATGAGAATATTGATCCTAGGTCATATCCTTATTTTGAGTTGAGGAATGACTTACTGTACAGAGAGAACATAACAACAAAAATAAATATTGCACCAGCTGTGAACTCCAAAACCATTTAGAGCTTTTGGGATGAAACAGACATACTTTTTGGGAGGATAAACTGGAATAAAGAAAACCATTGCCAGAAATTTCACTAGATTTTATTGGCCTGATGTAATGATAAATATTGAGAACTTCAGTGTAGTTTGCCCAGAATGTCAAAGGATTGTTCCATATCCTAGATTTAGAAAGCCACTGATATCAATGTCTATTGCTGAAGTCCATTCAAGCATCTAGCTGTGGATATTTTAAGTCAATTAATGAAGTTTAGTAATGAATACCAATACAGTCTAGTGATTACTGACTTTGACCCAGAGTTTCTTGAATCTTTACCCTTGTGAAAAGCCAATATTAATGCAATATTCATCACACTAGTATTACTTTTTTTCTGGGGTAGAGTTTCCCAAATAAATAGTTACAGCCATTTCAGTGCATCACTCTCAAAATGATGGATCATTGGAGTGCTTTAATAAAACTCTGAAGTGTATGTTAAAGAAAGCCAAATGAAAATATGGTAAGAAATGACATCTGATACTGTTCTGCCTCCTTTTTGCTGTAACAGATATATCCCAAGCTTTAGCTGGATTTATCCTGTTTGAATTATTACATGGTAGATATTTTTGATGTTTCCTGGACATTGCAACAGAGACTTGAAGAAAAGAAAAATCCTTTTTATAAGTGTGATAGCACACTTTACAAACTTCAATTATAGGTTAAAATTGTTATGTCAATAGTTACGGAACATCAGCATAGGGCACAATAGATGCAACAGAGGGTATATAACAAACAATTCCAGGCTTACAGAGTTTAAAACTGGGGACAAAGATATAGTCAAGGATCCTTTTGGACAGTAGCAAACATGAGCTGCAAAATGAGACACAGAAAGATAAAACCAGAGCAGATATAGCACATAATTGTATTAAAACCATAGAAGGAAGGTGAAGGTTTTGTACTCAGCTTGGGAGCTCCAAAAGACACCAGACGCATAATATCATGGAATTCTGTCTCTGCCCTTCAAATAAATAAAACATTGTCTAAAAAAACATAAATAAAAATAAAATTGTCTAAGGCACAGAAAAAAGAAGTAAGAGAGGTTTTACTGGAGAATAAAGATTTTTTTCTGAGCTACCTGGTAGAAATGATTTAATTCATCATCATACTGAAACTGTGCCAATGGGGACAAAGCAAGTCTAAAACTGTATAGGATGTCAAATTCTCAAAAAAAGCAGTAAGTGATGAAGTTAAAAATGTGTAAACTAGGAGTTATTCATGTATTCTTAAGACAAATAGCTCAATAAAAATGTGTAATGATTTCCAAAAAAAAAAAAAAAATGAATATTTCTAAAGTTAACACTTATCCAATGTCCAGAGTGAATGGGCTCATAGACAGGCTAAGTAATGCAAGGTTTCTGACTATTAAAGATAGAGCCAAGTGTAACTGGCAGATTGCCCTAACCTCTGAAAACAAAGGTAAGTCATCACTCTTGACCCCTGAAGCTCTTTTTCAATATACTTTAGACTTCATGGAGCTCCTATCAATTTTCAAAGGCTTATGGATAAAGCTCTGAAACCCCATGCCAGGGACTCAGGAGCACACATTGATGATAAGATAATTTATTCAGAATATCAAGAATCACATTTATCCAAAGCACAAGCTATGCTGGACTTTTAAGGTAAGCAAGGTTTATGGTTAATTCTGCCAAAAGTAAGCTTTGCCTGACAGAAGCCATATTCTTAGGATATGTGATTAGGGGAAGGGTAATTAGACCACAAGAGATAAAAAGAGAACCTGTTGAAAACTGTACTGTACCCAGTACCAAATAAGTAAAAACATTCTTAGAGCTACAATACAAAATTTGTGCCCACCTTTGCTACTATACCCTGTTCACTGGCAGACCTTATAAATGTTTCAGTGATTATCCAAATAGGGTGCACCATAGAGCATTTAGGACACATTTAGAACCTGCTAGAGAGACTGATATGTGTCTCAAAGGATCACTGCCATGTGGAATAAGCTCCCATCTGTGTTAAGTAGAATTCATCCCTCACCCTGTTCAAAGGAAACCTTGATCATTGAATGGAAAATCATAAATTCAGTCCAAGCCTAACCCCCATGTCTTTGATGGACAGAGGTCAGCAGTAAGTAAATGAATCCCCAACAAACATACCCCACATAACCCTTAGTTACCTCTTTATTAGCATACTCTACCATATAGGCATCCAAGGAACTCTGGGACAAAACTGGGTTGGACTGCACTGCTAGGCTTGTAAACACCCTGGTGTTTGTTAGCCTAGTATGAACATGTGAACCTCTGACCCATTACTGATGGATCTACTGGACATCAACAAGTCAAATGGCATCAGAAATACTCAGTCTGGGGCTCTAAACCTCTTCTGCAACATCAAAGGAATGGTTTGGAGGGTCAGGTATTGCTCCCAGAATATACCACTGCTGTGGAACAGACTCCCCATCCACATTAAGCAAAGTTCGTCCCTGTTCCTTTTGAAGTACAACTTAAATCTATGGATGGGAAACAGAAAATTTACCCCAGGATTGCTGCCTGTACTATTAATGGGCAGAGGCAGCTCCTAAATACTTTATCCCATGCATGGATCCTCTCAAATTATCCATGGTATGATCCCAGTTATTCTCACTAGAGGTAATATATGATTATCAACCATGGGATGGGTAAGGCCAATCTATAACCAAATGGAGTAAGCTATTTGAGCACAAAAAAAAAAACTGGCTAGGCTTAAAATGACCCAAAAAGGCAGATAGCCTAGTATTTACCCATGAACCTATTACTTTTAACCAGCTATAAGTTATGCCATATTGAGAGCCAGTCTTGGCTACCCCTGACTTAATTCAACTCTTTATTGTATACAACAATGCATTCAAAGTAGAGTTGGGAGCTGCCTTTCCCGAGGAGAAAGGGAGTGAGGGACATCCAGTCTGCTGCCTAAGTAGGAAGCTAATCAAGGTTGAGACAAGATAATCTGCAATAGGAAAAGAATGTCTTGCTATTAGGAAGGCACTAAGTTCTGTAGGGTATTTTCTATTTTGGCATAGAATTTCTTGATTAGCTGATCTGGCATTCCTGTAGTGGTTTCCTTTCATTTTACTATTAGGCATAGAACTGGCAAAAGCTACAAGAATGTATATGCTTTATCTGGTCCCATAGTCCATCCCATTCAGTATAGGAAGAATGGTTTTATGATGGAATAAAGCTATTCATAGCACAGTGGCTGTTTTCCTTATAAAAGTGCTGTAGATGTGCTATATATTATGGTGAGAAGCATGCAGTCAGCATATTACAATCAGTAAGATCTGTAATATCACAATCTAATATGCATCACCTTGAGCATGCTACTAAAAGAAGGTCTGGAATTCCATCATGTAGAGATGTTTGTTGATGTCCTGTGGATTTTATCAAGAGGTTCAAAGAACCTCACTGTGGATAGACTTGGTGACTACAAGGCTGCTTGATGAGAAGTACAAGACAAATTCTGTAAACTGAAAGGATTATTGTGTTTCTTTGAGAGATGTTTTAAGACAGAGAGATGAGAAGTGAGCAGAATTATGATAAGTAACTGTGAATGTATTTACTGTTTATGTTCTTTTTAATTAGGACCGAATTTTAATTTTACTTTATACTGTCAATAAACTGCACTTAATTATGCTTGCTACAGTATGTTCTTTTGTATTTATGTCTATGCTTGAAACTGTTCTTTTGCATAAGTGTTGTGACAAATGTATCTTCATGAATGTGGTTCTGGACTGAATTACTACTATAAAATGTGAGGAATTTCTTATTCATGTTTACTATATCCCCTTTCTGGTAGTTTAGGTACTGTTTTATATAATGACTGACAACAAATGCCAGCCCATTCATTTTACAAACTGACTGACCTTGCTAACAGCCACAGAATTTGGATAATTTATTACTATGGCTATTTACCATGTAATTCAGAAATTGTTATAACGAAATTGTTCTCTAATTATGACTGTTTTTCATGATCAAGTCCTACTTTTTTAGGTCCTTCAACATCACTACACATTGAACATGCAATAGTTTAATTAAACTGAAATTACTGCTAATTTAATTTTTTCTGTTTGAAACTATGTGCGCATGTATATGTATGTATTTATAAGGACATGAGAATTTGAAGAGTTTGCTCTCAAATATTTATTTTTCTGCTGCTCTAAAAGGTCAACTGTATGCCCATACATCTAAGAAGACCTAAATAACCCCCTCAAGTCCCCTGGACAAACTGCAATACATTTCTTTTGCATCCACATTTTTATACAATGGCAAGAAGTAATAATAGAAATGCAACCACTTTGCTGTCACATTTTTAGACAATGACAAGAAGTAATAATGTCAACAAAAAACACAACCACAGATTGGGCAAGCAATCATTTCAACATGAGAAAATCCTATATGCAGTGGCAGATCTACTATGAAACTTATAAAACTTAAGCTTTAGGGCCCATGAAGCAACTTTTTTTTTAATGAGTGAATTTTCAACAAAATCGATGGAGTTTTTTTTAAGTGTTTGTTCTTAAAATAATACTATTTTAGTGATAGAATCATAAACCAATGAGTTTAAATACTTAATATTGACCTTAAAAATTCTAAATTAGAATATGCTCAAATACCCATTTTATATGGTCTCAAAATGCCCCTGTAATTGGTCAAATTTCAAAATTTTCTTGGAGACTTGTAGTGTCCAAACCCCCAGGTGTATGGGCTCATGAGCTCGCCAGAATCTACATTTTGGCAGTTGGATCCTCATATCCTTTGTTGGTATATGGCTTAACAGTTCTACAGCTCAGCCCTTAGGCTAGAACCAACTGGAACCACAAAAAGACACCTGAATTCACAATTAAGGCTGCACTCATCTCACTTGTGCATTTTAACACCAAAAATCATTTTCACCTCTTTATCCTAATGAGCCCCCTCTGATAACCTTTTTCCAACTTCCTATCTAGTAGAGAATGAACCAATACTTTTCTCCACACACTGATGTTGGGTGGTGTGAGTTTCTTTCCTCCATTTTCTTTTTCTTCATTTTTGGTGAGTTTTCAATTATATCTTTTTTAGTGTGTAGTGTTAGAGATGTATTTGGTCAAGGTGTACTTATAAGTTTGGTCCACAGTTAGCACAGAAATATGATATTTTTATGTGGATATTTTTTACGTTTCATTAGCCAGGAACTAATGCTCCAGTTTCCATACTTACTGAGATATTTCTGTTTTCTAGCATGGAATTTTTATATTTTGCATATTCAGTTGAGTTTTCTGGAAATGGCAGACCTGGCTTATTTCTCATTTACTATATTTTTAATGGTAGAATTCTTTGTAGGCAGTTCAACATAAGTATTCATGTGGGTCATGTCGAGGTTAATGCCTTTACGACAGTTTACCCAAGTCATTTTTCCTCGTGGCATTTTCAGTCCTCCCCAGCACCATCTATTGAGCTTTTATGTAACTACTGTTTTGCTTCTACAACATTTTTTATATTTAATATTTATTTTGCAGAATCTGATTGGTTTTGGGCATTTTTTGGGAAAGTACTGTTCGAATAAAATATATATTCGATAAGGAATAAAGCAAAATGCACTAATAACTTTATGGCTGTAATTGCATTCTTTTTATGTATTAGTCAATGCTTTGGCCTTTGGGTATATTTTATATTTCATTGATCAATCATTACAATACTGCTCTATATCTATATGTATGCGTGTTTGTGTGTATATTATTACCATATTATTATTTTTATTGTTATTTTTTTTTACTATATGTACAGTACGTTATTGTTCACTGCACTAGTAATTTATTTTTGGCAATGTCATAGTTTACATTCATAAACTCAAATGTGAGATGAGCGCCAATATTGTGTATTTTTACTTTTGAAGGGAATACGTTGTCCACATTTTACCATAACTCTAACCACCTAATCTAACTTAACCTAACATAACTTAACTTGTTCAGAATGTAGACATAGTTTTCTCTTCACAAGTATAATATACAAGGACTCCACCACATCACCCTGTTCTCTGCCATTTCGGCCTTGAGAACCTTGCAAGGGCACCAAGACCCTTTGGACTGTGTTGGACGCTGCTGTATTGTTGCTGGTTGTGAAGAGGCCCCATAACAGTTTAAGCTTCAGGGTCCCATAAATGTAGGTCCACCACTGCCTATATGAGAAAAAGATTAGGAATGGTGTTTGTTATGTGAATAAATCAGTTCCTTGTCAAATATTCACTGAGAAAAGCATAATCCTTATTTGCAGAAAGTGAATACAGCACAGCTCCTTTTCATTATATAAACATGGCTTTTGAAGCATCTGCATCATGTACCCTCAAGTTGTTTATCACTATTATGACAGATGCACGCTTTAACAACCTTATACTGTGTCACCAAGAGACCTGAAACAGAACTAGCTAAATAGCTTTTGTGTTACTTATTGCAAAAGTCTGATATTTTTTAAACTATTACAACTTTTAATCATAAGCTACATAAACCTAAGGCAATGTGATCTAAACAAGCTAGAGACCTTTTACAACAAAATTGCCAAATTCGCCACAGGGGCATCCTACCATAGTCACCACTATCTCTCACTTGCTGAACTGGGCTGGCTTGAACTCCCTCACCTCCTTCAGGAGTATCAACTCTCACTCGCCCACAAACTAGTAAACCATCCACTAAATGTCCCATCCCTCCAGAATCTACTCCAACCCTATCGCACCACCAGACCACTAAGATCCAGCAACAAAAATCACTTGCAGATCACTAAAGCCAGTAACTCTGCTGGTGAAGCACTATTCTCTTGTGCCATAGCCAAATTATGGCACTCACTCCCATCCACAATTACCTCTGTATCATCATGCACCCACTTCAAAACTTTACTAAATGCGCACCTAAAAACATGCTGGCTATGCCCTTGCAACTCCCACTCTAATATCATCCACCCCATCCAACCACTACCTTTCTTTCCACTCCACTAACTACCTTGATTATAGCAAGCTCAGATTCTCATAAGCCTAGTACTTATTATACAGCAGGAACTTCTTATTGTAACATTTGTTAATGTCTGTTATGTACTTTACAGATAAAGATTCTAGTTGTCTACTGATGTACTATGTTCTTGATCTGTAAATATGTTGTAAGTAATTGCTATGTTAAATTGTTAATCGCTATGTAATCCAATGTAACTACTGTCTGTTTATTTTACTGTGGAGCTTTTCTCCCCGGACCTCCGCTGAAAATGGGCCTATGTCCAGTCGGACACTCCCGGTCAACAAATTTAAATAAATAAATAAAATAAATAAATAAAAATAAACTTGGCTTTAGAGTTTACAGAAAAGTACTACTCATTAATAAAAAACATGCAGACTACATCATTACCCTGCTCATTACTATTCATATATGTAAATGTCACATAATGATAAAACTTATGAGCAGTTAACAGGGTTTATCGTGTGGACTCATGTTTAGATTCCTTTAGTCTCCACTTGTAAAAAAATAAATTACTCCAAGCAAGTCACTTTTTAAAAACAGTGAACGCAGATCAATTTTGAAAAGATACCCCCCATGCTGGACTTATCCAGAGAGGCCATAAGGCATTGACATAGACTGAGATTCTATTATTACAGTCAGTGACATTTGCATGTTTTGTACTGGAATCTTCAAAGGCTTAAATAGTAGTATGATTTTAAATGATTTGCATAACTTAAAAGACCACAATGCAATCCATCTCAATGAAGCATAGAGCAAACTAATGAAAAGGAAGCTCGAAACTAAAATAAATCTGATGCACATTTAAATTGGAAAGTCAGTATTCTTTCAACATTAAAGACACTGCTTTAAATAAATGAACGCTTTTATTAACTCATGATGAAGTCAGAGATGTCCCATTATTTGTTAATCAGAGGAATTCTAACATTAAGGATAAATTAGAATACAGTGTACTTGCTCATTCAGGCAAAATGCTTGATAACAGAAAAGCTAATAGTTCTTTTGTATGTGGCCTTTGCTTAGTATTTTAGTCCAATGATGCAAAGAACTTGCAGTTCATCTGGTGACTATCATTGTACCTCCACCAGCATGGAGTAATGTTGCCAAGTGTTTGAGTTATGACTCTTTTCACATTGGCCATGTCACTGAGAAGTAGCTCAGCAAGACTTATGAATGACAGGGTGCGATAAGAAAAAAATCCAATAATGCATTACACAAATATTCTGTTACATGTACTGCTTTTTTTTTTTTAAATCCTTTTTATGCTTTGGATGCTAGTTTTAGATTCCAGGGATTGTGTGAAAGGATGACAGATTTTATTCAGTGCTACAGTTTCTCCTGGGCTGAATGACAGTGTTAATTTGCAATGGATTTTAAAGATCTACTGCATTGTTTACTTGTTGCTGGATTTTTAAGATAAGAGTTTTAACGTTTAAAATGTTTCATACTTTTTGACTGTGTGTTTTAACAACATTATGGTTCTCAATGGGTGTTCATCAAATATATTATCAGCCAGGTATCTATTTCAGTTAGCTGGGTTTAGATTTTTCTAGTGTGATAAAGTCAACTATTCAGAACAAAAGGGTAGGAGTTTGGCATAATAATTAAGGTATTTACCTTACAGTCACAAAGTGCAAGGTTTGATTCTCACATTGGGTATTTGGCTAGGCTTTTCTAATTTTCCTTTCTGGAGCTGTGCAGTATTGTTGTCTTAGTCTCACTTTACACCATTCTAGAGTATCTACAAGGCAGTGGGAGAGTAAACAGATGCACTGTAGATGCAGCCATCTAGCAAGCTTTATAGTTATTAAATACTCTCTGTTTTTTCAATGGAGAATAATTATTTCTTTTATCACCGACAGGTGCAAACCAAAGTCAAATTTTTCTGTTTTGTATGCATAAGTGATGTATTAGTAGGTGGTGGCTCCCTATTGAAATTTCAGGACTCATAATGGTGAGTTCTGAAGTACCGGAAAAAAAGACAAATAGAACAGGAGAAGAGTGAATATTTAACATTGCCTTTTTTCCTTTAAACTTGTTTTTTGAAGTGGGCAAGCCCTCTTGCATCACCTAGTGTTGATGGATGAGCCCCCCACATACCCACATACCCCAGATTTAAATATACCAACTCCAAGAGTGGCATATCGTATATAAAAGGGGATATTCTCTACAAATGGCAAACTTGGATTTAGTAAATATAAATCTAGATTATCTGTTGTTCAGTCTTCACATAATGGGACTCTGCATTGTGAGTCTTGGCTATTCAAATTATTACTATAAGGTTTGCACACAAAAAATGAAAGAATACATTAACATGTCCAAAAATGCAAAGCACAAATCGCTAGTCACTTATTTAGTAGACCCATAAGCAATATATATTTTAAAAAATGTTTTTATAACAAAAGCTTTAGGATGAACTCATTATAGCTAGTGACAAAAGAAATATAGAGAACTGTCATTAAGTAATCAGTGTATTAGACATGAAAGGGGGTGCAGAGGTGAAAGACTGGTGTTTAGCATGTCACTTGAGTCAGTAATACAAAACATTAGTGAAGAAACTAGAATACTTATGACTGAGTCCTGAGGACAGCATGATTTTGTCAGTGGTCAAGCAAGAAAAAGTAGAGGTGGTAACAGTAAAAAGAATCCACAGAGGTTTAAGCTCAGTTACCAGGAAAATACTGAAGGATTTAGTACTAGGGGACAGCTGAATGTCTATAAAGCTGACTTTGCAGAAGGACTCAAAAGAAAACTACTTTGTACAATCAATAGCAAATGCAAAATACAGAAGAAAACAGAATTAAAGGGGGCTTAATAAGACTGCATGAATGGTCTTCAACAATTTAGTTGAAGCCTTACGATGATGATGATGATGGTGACAATAGCAATAATAATAATAATAATGCATTTGGAAAAAAAAAACAGAAAAAGAATGTATACTTGCAGACAAAAGAAGCAACAACAGTCCTGAGGACCTGTGTAGTATCAGATGATTCCAAGAAAGCAAGCAATTCCTGAACAACAAGGACAACTTACAAGAAAATGGGATGCAAACAAAGTGCCATTAAAACTGAAAAACAGCAGGTCATTACACTCCCTAATAGTCAGTTGTGTGCTTCCATGCAGAATGTAGTTTGTAGTTTTATAGACCTCTTCACTGCAAATAGATATATTGGGGAGCCAGCATTCATAGAAAGACAGCCATATTCCATTTCCAGTCCAAAACATTTTGAAAACCCTGTCAGCCATTTTGCAAGACGATCTAAATCCTCTTCAACTCTTTGTTAAACTACTCAAACATGGACTGTTACTAGCCAGCCTGAAATGTTGCTAGTGAATTTACTGTCTGTATGGACCCTTAGCAGGTCTATATTACATCATGGAAGGGGCTGTTCATTGAACGCCCTTTCATCGACACATAATAATTGAAATACCAAAACCCCCGCATGGCCACATAAGCAAATTTTTTCCCAGGGGAAAAAAATTCTTTGGACGTCTTTGGGAATTTGCCCCTTACCCCACTGTAATGTGATCTTGGAGTTGGTATATTTAGTTAGGGGGGTGTGGGGGTGAAGCTCCCCACTTCGTAAGTTCTGCAAATTTTTTTTTTTGGTGTTGGCCAAGCAATTTTTTTCCCCTGGGAAAAAAATTCACTTATGTGGCCATTCAGGGTTTTGGTATTTCAATTATTATGTGTCGATGAAAAGGCATTCGATGAACAGCCCCTTCAACTATGTAATATAGACCCCCCCCTTACCTACCTGATGTGGACCTGCTACTGCGTTTGACACTAATATTTCCTTTTTTCACTTCAGAAATATCTTTTCTTATGAAATAAATAAAGTACCTCTGCAACTTCTAGATTCTAAGTTCTGCAAGTACTTATTACTTGCGCATTAAATTCTTGAAACGCATGACCTTTTAATTTCTCAACAACTAAACCACATTTTAATTTCATTCTTCACTCCTCCATAACACTCAAGATATTAAAACAAACTTCATTTGAACCAATTTGTAAGGATTCTCAGACTTCTCAAATTTTTCACTATATAAATATTTCCAATCTTCCTGACCTTGCCAATGTCTTTATAAATGCAGCTTTCTGTCAGATAATGGAATATATTTAAAATGTGCTTACTGAGTGAATAGCAATATAATTTTAGACAAGGCCATTCATTTTTGAATGTAGTATGACACCATTCTTAAAGCTCTGGATAGTTAACTGCTCACAACCACAGTCTTTGTTTGCCTTTCCAAGCATCTCATCTGGTAATTTTTTAGTGGCTGTTTTTCATTTTTTTTCATTCTAGAATCTTGTACTTAGTTTGGATAACTGTCTTTATGATCTTGTCTTTCAGGTCACATTTAGGGATCATTATTCTTACCCCTGATGTTCTCCAGGGTCCCTTCCTATTTTTACTTTTGTTCTCCAATATTGCTGATTCTGTTTCTCTGATTTCCTGGTTACAGCTTACTACAATCAGAAGAATAACTCAACATGATTTTTTTAATTGCAGATCATTTTATTCTGTCGTCATGAAGTTCAGTGGTAACCAGCTTACTGTGTTTACAAAGAGATTTAAAATAATCTTACATGCACTTAGATAAACCATGTGTTTTTTTAATGACTTATACCCCTCAACCTCTTAGCACAAGAAATCTGGACAAAGTCTAAAATAATGGTGGGGGGGGTCCAAAATAGGGACAGATTTTAAATACTGGTCTTATAAATTTAGACAGTTGCTAGAATAATAGGCTTTGTGTTAGCATTCATTTTCTGAAGGATATGAAGCCTGAAACTCAAATATATGTCATTATCTAGTGACTTCATTCCTCAGTGTTATTCTAGAAGATCACAAATTTTCCTGAAGAACAGATCAGAAATCTGAAGCAAAAATCTCGACATTATGTAAAAATCTGGACAGTTGAGAGCTACTAAAAGAATTGTGCATGCAGCTGACAAGGTACATACTAGACTGCCCCTAAATGTCATGAGAATCAAAGTACTATGTGAAAATGATGTAGAAAATATTAACTGATCCCACAAATGATTTCTTTTGAACATATGTAAAATATTAGGAATGTTGTATGTTTGCTTAGAAAGACTTTCAAGAATGACTAGCACTTTCTTAGCAAAAATTATATTTCCCACTGAACCTGCCATTCATTTCAGATATTTTGTCATTTGTCTTGGTTATTTGTTCGTTGCACACATTTTTTCACTTACTTAAATGTAAATATCTAGTTATTTATCTTTTATTCATCTTTTCTTCTTAAAAATATTCAGAGTATTGTACCAGAAGGCACAGCTGAAACAGGTAATAACATTTTTATACTTCATATTAAGTAAAATGTTCTAGTTGTTTCTGCCTTTAGACTACTTGTCCTTACAAATTCTTAATAGTAAAGTTTACAGGTTCAGTCTACTACGTCATAATTTTGAATACCAGCATCCTACCCTACAAAAACCAAATTAGCTTACAGATGAAATTAGGCTTGATACTGCTATTGTATTGCTAGAATTTCTTTCACCCATGTTAAAAACTTTAAATATGATTTCTAATACAAGCTGGATTCTCTTCCACCTAAGTTAAGAGAATTAAATAATGTAATGGTTTTAAATACAAACTCTTGCCACACTGCACATTACTGTCAAATGCAATTGTTTTAGATAATTTTGTTTCTAACATTAATCTGACTGTTTGCTACAGCATTCAGCCTTAAAGTACCCTGAAACTAAAAACAATTAATCATATCTTGCTATTCTGTGCTATACTATGTAACCAAAATCATCATGTTTCTTATTATATTTTAATATTTTATACTGCAAAATGGCCATCACAGAGACTGCCGTACTGTTTTTTTCTGCTTTGTCACCTTCTTCCTACAGTGCTGTTTGGGTCCTTATAATATGACATAGCCTAACTAAAATAAATGAGGGGTTTTCCTTCTTCATTTAGTTAAAGTGACAGTGTGAAGAGTCACTGACTTCTTAGATGGCGTCAGAAAGCATTATCAGTACTTCTTTTAAACTGATATACTCTGATATGCACTTACTAGTAATCAGTTTATCACCCTACATCTGTCATATAAACAGACCTTTGTGGTTGTCCCCTGAAAATTGGTTATACCTAGTGTGAATAATATTCTCAGCAAAAGAAAAATCAACCAATCAGTCTGATTTCTGACTTAGTATTCTTTAACTACCAGTACATGTACAGATATGTGGGAGAATCAAGGGTGTAGCCAGGCACACTCTTTGTACTCTACTGAGTACATTTTTATTTTGAGCATCACATCAACATGGTTTTTTTCAGATCATATCATGTCTACAATTGTCTAAGTGAATGCCTTTAATAACAGTTGCAATATTGCTAATCTAAAAACAATATAGTTTTAGGAGGAACAGCTGAAATTGTATTTATTAAGTGCTTGGGAGGACAGCATTTTGAGAGATGCATCCATTTTTAAGTGATAAGTGTCCAAGTCCAACAGCTAAAAATTGCACATCCATTTTGTACTCACAAGCTCTTAGCTTGAGCTTGTGAGTACAAAATGGAATTTTCTTGCTACACCTCTGGTAAGAACACCTGTCAGTATATACCATAGTACTCTGAGACTGTGTTTCTACATGCACACAGATTTATGAGTATTTTTCCAAAGAATATAATTGTGCATGACAGAAATTACTGGTATATAGCTGTAAGGTTACTTACATATATACATGTGAAACTTCACCAGAGGTCTCTACATAATGCAAAGCATGTGGATGCAACAGTTTATGTGCCATTTACATTAGCCACACCTACAGAATTACATACTTCTGTACACATTCTTGTGCCAAGGACTTTTTTGTCAATCATTTTTGAATCACCATAGCCTTGAAGATGACAGGGCCTGCATAGCCCACAATGTAACTATGAATCTATCCCCAGTTCTGATTTTGATATGCTCCATACCTCTCAGCCTCTTAGAGCAAAACATCTGCGCAAAGCCTAAATGATGGGGGGACAAATAGGGACACATTTTAACTATTGCCCTTACAAGTTTAGAACATTGATAGAATAATAGGTTTTGCATTAACATGAATTTTCTGAAGGATGTGGAGTCTTAAACTCAAATATTTGTCATTATTTAATGACTTCAATCCTCAGCTATTTACCAGAAATGTGCAGATTTTAGGAGGAATACACCAAAAATATGAGGCAAAAATCTGGACATTCTGTGAAAATCTGGACAGTTGAGAGGTATGATATGCTCTGTTGTCACTTCCAAAGTCCAGTCTATGCAGCATATCAAAATCAGCTCAAGTCACTATCAAGCATTTCTGCAGAACAAAGTTACATATAAAGTTTACACATCTTATGAACAATACATGCAGAATAATGTTTTGGAAGAGGAATGAGGTTTAAAACAAGGTGGGATTTGAATGAGCTATGTAATATTTGAATGAAAGTGACTAGATAGATTCTAACTGATGTATAATGTTTGCAACTAAAATATATCAATATGGTTTGTTTTCATTTATATAAATGTAAGATTGCATATGATATAAGTGATAATTTAATAAAAATGTTTCTTGTTTAAAAAAACTTTACACATCTTAAGTGCTTAATGTCTAACATACAATTAAAACAAAACAAAAGATGAATAAAGAAAAATATCTTCTGACTGGAAGCAAACCTTACTTTAGCAGTGGGGTTGTGAAACAATTAAATAATCTCCAACATGAATATATGGCAGGATATTATATCAGTTTTTATTAATAGCAAAACAAAGCTGTAGAATATATCGTCAAATAATGTAACCCCTAGTAATAATCATTTTTTATAAATGCTGCACTATCTTTCATATGCTGTATCCATCATCTTTCTGGTTACAAAATTTCACATATCATCTTTCTAGTTCCATAATTTCACAGACATATGGTGTAATTTTGAAAACAATAACTGCAATAACTGGAAATGCAAGACTGTTATTTCAGTCATGTAACCTATACACAAAGTTTAAGACTGTATTACTTGAAATTATCCCCTTCACTCCTGTAACACTGGAGACAGTGTATATAGCTAGCAGGGGTACTGGGGTCACATTCTCAGCCCCTTCACATCACTATGAATCAGCTCAAATTCTGAAATTTGCTGTTAAATGGGTAGAATCGCAGTTAGTTTTTTTAGAATTTTTAGACCAGCATTTTTAGCTGTTGCAGTACCAACAGCGTGAAGTCAAAAGCAGAATTAAACCTTTGCCCACCGCTATCTTCCACTGTATTCAAGGGACATGCCTTGCTCTCTCTGACATAGTAATTAATATTATTTTCAATCAGCCTTCCATCTTATGTCCCAAATCCATACTTCTCATATCCATGTTCTTATTTTCTTTGGAAGATAATAATTTTATAATTTGTTAATTGCGTTTCCAGCAAGGTTAAAAAAAAACCTTACATCAATCTGAAAAAGAAACTCACAAAACTAATCAAGTCTACCAAAGCCAAATTTGAGATAGATATAGCTTTCCAGGCTACAGACAACCATAAGGCTTTCTTCAGTTATGTCACAACCTTAAAAGCAACACATAAAAATATATTAAACTAATGGTGAATGGAGCCACCTAAGTATAGCAAGATGATATAGCAGATCTACTGGCCAATACATTTAGTTTCACGTTTACCCCATATCAACCCCCCATTTACCCACCAGGAAATCCTCTCACCATTTCTCCACCAACCATCACTAAGGAGTAGGTCCTCATTGCTCTCTCTCTAAGGCCAAGAACATTGCTTTAGTGGGCCCCAATAATATTCCACGATGTCTCCTGAACAGCATGAAACATGACCTGCTAGGCCCACTAGAATGTTTATTTAACCATAGCCTCCAGCCAGGCTTTGTGCCAAAAGAATTTAGGACTGCAATGCGTATCTTTGTATGTCAAAGGGGGCATCCCATGGACCCAGAAAACTACAGACACTGTAGTGTGAGTACTATCATATGCAAAGACACAGAAGGAATTACTATGGATCTGATAAACAATGATATAGGAAACCTACATACCATGGATCCCACCCAGTTAGGTTTTGTCAATGACAGGCCATGGCTTACTTAACCTATTGGGCTTTTTTAAGAAAGCCACTAAAGCTATAGACGAGGAAAAAACAATGTTCACTGTCTACTTCAACTTGGCCAAGGTGTTTGATAAAATATATTTCTCAGGCTTTGTAGATAAACTTACAGAATTAGGCATATATCCATATGTAACCTGATGGATAGCCTGCTGGCTCACTGATAGGACACAAGAAGTTAGGATAGGGGAATCCACCTCTACAAAGAGGCCAGCAATTATCAGAATCCCACAGAGACCATTGATGGGTCCTGTCCTTTTTGGTATCTCTCAAATCAAGGCAAACATCAAGGGTCTTTGGCTGACAAAGTTTGCAGATGAAGGGTCTTTGGCTGACCAAGTTTGTAGATGACTGCAAACTAGGCAGTAACATAGATACCCTTCAAGAAGGCCTGACACAGACAAATAACTGGTGCTAGAGTCATGGACTAAAACTCAATGTGAAAAAGTGCATAGTGGTACACATTGGAAAGATGGCCATCACTGGATATTACCACACTGATAATACATCCCTAAAGGTAGATCCAATGATCAGGGATCTTAACAACCAAGCCTAGAAATCTATCTATCTGTCGACACTTATCTATCAATTTATATAAGTTTCACCCAATAAAAATTTGTTGTGTTGTTACTAGGAAGTGTAGATATTTTTAATTGCAACAAGATTTGTTGGTTTGGTACGAAGAATGTGAAGCTGTTTTTATTTGCAAAAATGAAGAAGTTTTGATCCCAACAAGATCTTTTATTACTGTTTGGAGTTTAGTTTACAAATATTTCTTACTAATACTGCTTGGTGTTTTAGCTTAGCTCGAGTAGCTCAAAAGGCTATTCTTTCATATTTTTTCTAATGGTCAGGGATCTGGAAATGCATGTTGACAGCAACCTGACCTTTGTCCAACATGTGTCTATTGTGGTGAGGAAATCATTCTACAATGCACAACTTATAAGTAGGGGCATGCCATCCAGGAACAAGGAGGTCATTGTTCCACTATACTCAGCTCTCTACCGACCAGTAATTGCCTACAATGCACCCTTCAGCATGTATCTTATCAGGTAACTGAAACAGCTTGAGAGACAACAGAAGATCCTCAGAAAACAATTACAGGGAGTAAACACCAAGCCCTAAGCAGACCATCTCAAAGTTGTATCCTTGTATTTGGTCTCCTATAGATTGCTTCACTGTGATTTATTCATAGCTTAGAAGGCATCCTCTGATCCTACAATGATGGACCTTTTGTATATCTCAAAACAAACCGCATCAGAAAAACCTGTTCAAAAGATCTAAACCTCATCTGTGACAAAAGTAGGACATGTTGGAGGAGGGACAGGTATGTGTCCCATAGATTACCTCTTCTCTGGAACAGGCCTCCCGTCCGCGTGAAGCAAAACTCATCCTTAGCCATATTCCAATGTAACTTGAACTGATGTATGAGAAATTGTAAATCTACCCCTAACTTGGCACCTATGTCGCTAAAGGACAAATGTAGGCTTTGAAGAGTGGATGTGTACAAGCCTATATCAAAGCTAAGAAAATTCCCTAGATTATTAAAGTCAGTAATATTTTGGTAAATTTGGGGTAATCTTAGGCTTAAAATGGCTTTTGGACTGTTAGCCTAGTGACTACTTATGAACCATACCCATTTGTCCTTGCGGTGCTTCAGGTGTACATATATCCATAATGTTTAGCATTTTGCAATATTTCATATTCAGCTTTCTGAGTTCATGTACCTTTTAGGTTACTCTTCTATGAACTTTTTACATCCCTACAAGCACCAGAAGTTTCTTGGGGACACAAAGGAATTTAGGTAGATGTAAGTAAAATAGAGAGTCGATTATCTGAACTATTTGAGACCTAGGGTAGTTTGGATAATCAAACTGTTTGAATAACTGAACCGGATAAAAAAACTTCTAAAATCTTGTTTTTTTCTGCATGCAGAAATATAGTTTTCAACCATTCAGCGATTCCAGTGGACAATAAAGAATATTTTCACACACGAGCTGGCTACAGTCTCAAAAAACATGCTCAAGCTAATACGTATAATGCTTACATATTCAAACTTTACGATTTTTCCTACCTGAATACTTTGGAAGGCTGGTATGGATAATTGACGTTTTGGATAATTGACTCTACTGTACAATATTCTTTAGACTTTTAACTCAAAGGTACAGTGAGGCTTTCCATATGTGTGTGTGTGGGTGTGTGTGTGTGTGTGTGTGTGTATATATATATATATATATATATATATATATATATATATATATATATATATATATATATATATGGGTTCCAGTCAGAAGCTCAAAATACTAAAATCTTGAATTTCAGTACTTCTAGCCCAAGAAGCCGAATCCACGTAATAGCGAAAGTTTAGAAGTGCAAAATTCAAAACCTCAAATACTGGAGGTTTTGAATTTTGCACTTCTAAAGTTCTGCAGGTGTGTGTGTGTGTGTGTGTGTGTGTGTGTGTGTGTGTGTGTGTGTGTGTGTGTGTGTGTGTGTGTGTGTGTTAAGGTGTTTGGGTAGGAGCTGTGGTGTGTGTCAGTGTGTTTTGTTGCTGTGATGTGTGTGTGCGAAGAGAAAGTAGCTTATGTGGTGGTGTTTTCTGTATGTTTGTATGTAGTGCGACCTCGGAGTGAGAATATTTAAGTAGGGGGGGTGTGGGGGGGTGCAGTGGGGCTTGCCCCCTGCTTTCATGTAGTAGAGTGATTGTGTGTGTTTGTGTGGTGGATGGTGTATGTGTGTGTGTGTGTGTGTGTGTGTGTGTGTGTGTGTGTGTGTGTGTGTGTGTGTGTAGTAAAACTGCGAAATTTAAAATTTCCGGTATTCGAGGTTTTGAATTTTACGGTTTTTAGTTTTCATTGTTTTGTGGATTCCACTTTTTGGGCACGGGATAATGAAATTCGAGGTTTCAGTATTTTGAGTTGTTGAAGTGAATCCATATATATATATATATATATATATATATATGTATGTATGTATTTATATTTTTTATTACATACTATATCACAATCATGATTAAAGAAAGAGTATAAATGATTAAAGAAAGACAAGGAAAAACAGCATTTTCAAATGCTGTACATGGCTTTGAGATGACTATACTTGTCCTACAGAGACATCTGCTGACTGAATAAAATATTACAAAGGAATAAAGTTTAAAAGTATGGATTGAGACGCTTTCTGAAAGTTCAGATAACTAAAGTGCTCTGCTTAGTTAAAGACTGTATATACATACAAGTATGATTCTTTTGCAAAAAAGGAGCAACCAGGAAAGGGGAAAAGAAGCCAAAGTGTAGCTGTGACATTTTATAGTAAGAGGACAGTGATGTTCATATATTTTATTTAGATTTTAAATATATTTGTTTTAAAAGCTATGTGAAATAATTAGTACACAACCAAAAACCATTAAATGTTTTGCAAACCAATTTATCAATAAAAATAATTATTCTTATTATGTTTTATATATGTGCCCGCGTGTGTGTATCTGTGTATATGTATCTATCTGTCTATACGAAATATATAGATATAGCTATAGATATGGACATCGATACAGATATAGATATATAGATATAGATACAGATATAGACATAGACATAGACATAGATATAGATATAGATACAGATATAGATTTAGATATAGATATAGACATAGACATAGATATAGATATAGACATAGATATAGATATAGATATAGATATAGATATAGATAAAGACATAGATATAGACATAGATATAGATATAGACATAGATATAGACATAGACATAGATATAGACATAGATATAGACATAGACATAGATATAGACATAGACATAGACATAGACATAGATATAGATATAGATATAGATATAGACATAGATATAGGTATAGATATAGACATAGATATATAGATATAGATATAGACATAGATATAGATATAGATATAGACATAGATATAGACATAGATATAGATATAGACATAGATATAGATATAGATTTAGCTAGAGATATAGACATATAGATATAGATATAGATATAGATATAGACATAGATATAGATATAGATTTAGCTAGAGATATAGACATATAGATATAGATATAGATATAGATATAGATTTAGCTAGAGATATAGACATATAGATATAGATATAGATATAGATATAGATTTAGCTAGAGATATAGACATATAGATATAGATATAGATATAGACATAGCTATAGATATAGATATAGATTTAGCTAGAGATATAGACATATAGATATAGATATAGATATAGATATAGATATAGATATAGATATAGATTTAGCTAGAGATATAGACATATAGATATAGATATAGATATAGATATAGATTTAGCTAGAGATATAGACATATAGATATAGATATAGATATAGATATAGATATAGATATAGAGATATCTTGGAAATCTGCAAATGCACAGAAGGTCAACTTATTTTTCATGCGTTAAATTGGCCAAATGCATTCGTGTGTGAATGTAATAATGGCGAATGTAACTTGGATGTTATGTTATGAAGATTAAGTTTTTAAATTGTTTCATGGTTTGGAGCATTTGAGTAATGGTTTGTTTTGTATCTGTGTATGGTTTACAAGTGTGTTGGAGGGAAGAGTAAATTGGTTACTTTAAAGGATTTGTGTGAGATTGTTATATAGCAGGGTTTGGGATTATGCCCTTTCATCACTGTTGTGTGATTTCTGAGTCGGTATGCATAAACTAGCAGTGGAGATGGAGGTGAAGATTCCTACATGTGGGGTGCAGAGGACTTGTTCTTCAACAAAAAAGCAATGTATTGTGTTTTTTTTAATCTGTCTGGCATTCCTTATGGGTTTTTGGGATTGTTAATCATTGTTTTTGATATATTGCCTAGGAGGGCTACTTTGTTTTTCACCTCAGCTAATATAATTACATGTGTGTGTGTGCGTGTATGGGTAAACACACACACACACACACACACACACACACACACACACACACACACACACACACACACACACACACACACACACACACACACACACACACACACACACACTCACACACACATTTAACACACACACACTGTATTACAGTGTCAGTATTGGAAAATTAATCCAACTAGTTGGTGTGGGAATAGGGAGAATAGAACCCACAGCCTTCGGCATAACTTACTTGTAATGCCCCCCACACGCCTGTGCATTAGCAAACCCCATCCAAATCCCAATCCCACCACTGTTTTATTAATGATATCTAGGCTGCAAAAAACAGCCTTTATGTCAATGTGCATTTTCTGAAAGACAGGAAGTCTTAAAATATGGGCAGATTTTTTTTTTTTTAACATTGGCCTTATAAACTCAGGAAGTTACTAGAACAGCAATGTTTTTTTGCTGACATTTTCTGTGCTTTTTTACCATGGGGACTGCATGCGTTAAGTTAGAAATATCCAAGTTAGTCTCATCAGTCAACAGTATGTAAATACAGCCCGGTTATTCCTTACAATGTCTCAGCATGACTAGCAACAGCATTTACGGAGTTTAAACAATTTCTAAAAATCATTTTTTATACCCTGATTATTTTTGTTATGTCTTTACAGTAGTTTCAGAGTTAACTAGCTTCACAGTTGAGAAAGTAAATAAATAAAAACACACAAAGAAAGGAAGGCAGACAAGCAGCACAGCTTTAGCTGTCATAATAGCATGTCTGTGAACCATGACTTATTTGCATATGACATTAAGTCCATTTTAGCTGTCAAAAGAAGCATGACATATCCACACATATGCAGCAGGGAGTGGGGAGGGGGAGGGGGAAGGGTACCACAAGTAAGTTGCTTCTAGCCTTCTGCATAAAAAGGTGCATATACTACCTGTTGAGCTAATACTCTGAGATGGTCTTGTGATCATCTGATATTGGACAGGACATTTATATTTAGATTATTAGAAAAATGTAATTTCCCCAAAGACAATTACAATATAATATAAGCACTTTTGTTCATCATTTCTGTACTTATTTTCTTATAATAACTTGAGTTCATTTATATGATGCCCACTTATTCCTAGCTTTATATATATTTTTGGCATTGAATTCAATACTAAAAGCTATTTAATACAGTGAAAAGCAATACTTAATGACAATTATTATTAATGAATACAAGCTAATAAAGTAGGGCGGCCATGGTGGTGCAGTGGTTAGCATTGTTGCAAGAGGTTCTCCGGTTCGATCCTCGGCTGGGGTGCCTTCTGTGTGGAGTCTGCATGTCCTCCCTGTGGCCGCGTGGGTTTCCTCCGGGTGCTCCGGTTTCCTCCCACATCCCAAAGATATGCTGCAGGTGGATTGGACACTCTAAATTGGCCCTAGGTGTGAGTGTGTGTGTGTGCATGTGCCTTCTGTGGAAGGTTGGGTGCCGGGCTGGCAACTCGACACTGTAAAACTCCACTGCCAATCATGAGCGGACAGGTGATCCGCTGTGGCGACCCCTAACCGGGAAAAGCCAGAAGAAGACACGCTAATATCGTAGGTAGATGATGTATTATTAATTTTATGAAAAGTAGCTGCACTAATCAAAAATGTTTTCAGCTGAGCAGAAAAAGGTGTAATTAATAAATTGACACAATTAAAGCTGAAGGCAGTAATTTTGTTTTTCTTTCCTTTCTTTCTTTATCACTATTTCTTACTCTGGAAAATCACTGATCCACACAGAGTCAGAAAATATACTGTAACATAATAACATAATGCAGGTCACACATCATTGCAGTAAACATGTAAACGCTGAGACTGAATTGTCCCCTGTAAAAAAAAGAAGTTTAAAGAAGGAGTGTCATGTCCAATATTAACTCTTCTGCATTTTTGGTCTTTTTTTTATTTTTCATTTTGGCATGTTGGCACTTGATGTTACAAGTGCTGACATTTCGGACTTGAGGAAAGAATCTCACAATATTACTTTTGTTGGGAGGGGGTAGGGTTTGTGATAAAATTAAGTTTCATGGCTGTTTTATAACTGTTAATAGGCTGAGTTTTGAAGGAGAGTAAGTTGTTGTAACTAGAGAATTTATGAGGGTATATTTTCCTACAGGCATTTGCTTTTGGCACAGATTTTATACTTTGTTTAAAAAATAGTGTATGTCTCATCTGTTTTCTGGGGTACAGGAAGTGATTTCCAAAGTTTGGTGCCTAACACTGAAAAGCAATATGCACTGTAGGCATGTTTGGTGTGTGAGGTATGAAAAGATAAGACTTTAGAGGGTGGGACCTAAGATTGTATTAGCACTGCAAAAGTGAGAGCCTCCCTGTAAAAAAAGTGACGAAGATGAAATCCAACAGATTATAAAGAATGGAGCAGAAGAGCTGGGAAGGAACAGGAGAAAGCTAACTGATTTTTAAGACCTGATAGTGCTATCTTTTGTGAAGAAAGAGATATAAACCAAAAAGTCTTGTTAGATGGTTAGACATTATCTGTATGGAGGGCTTTGTGTGTGTGTGTGTGTGTGTGTGTGTGTGTGGGGGGGGGGGGGAGGTAGCTATTCTTATGTCCCAAATGACATTGCTTTAGCTCCCTTGTAGTTAAGTATAAGATGCATATGATTTAGCCAGGTGTCAAGGTGGGCAATCTCACATTTTAGTATATTTTAATCATTAAAGGATAGGTGTCTGATCTATAAATTAGCACGTCATCTGCATAAAAGATTAATGGTGGAGTGAGGAGGCTGGTGGAAGACAATAAATGAACACAGAAAAGAGCAGTAAGGAGAAGCCTGGCCCTTAGAGAACCCTTTTAATAAAGGTGACCGTATCTGAGAAGGTGGGTGTGACAAGGCCTGAAAGTTTCTTTTAGACAGAAAGTAGTTTTTAAACCATCCTGCTGCTTTGTTACTAATGTTTATGACAGCTAAAGAAATGGATGGGCTGCACTGGTTCAAATTCCTTGGGGAGGCCCACAGATGCAGTACCAATCACAACATTTATTTACATTTGTCAGAATATCATAAGAAAGAGTCCACATGGCAGTCATAGCACTTTACATATTCTGAAAACTGAGCTGATGTCTGGAAAGAACATGGTATGCTGAATAAAACTGGACAGTTGAGAAGAGTCCAGATAATAATTCACCGTTCCAAGCTATGATCACAGCTGTGCACTCTGCATTAGCTCAACAGTCTTCTATGATGAATGTTGTCAAAGATTTGCATCTTCTGCATGTTTTTTCTTGTCCACTTCAGATATACATAGCCATAAGATTTTGTCAAGTGGGACCTGGAATGTATCTGCTGAAGGAAGTCACACTGTTGTCCAGCTGTAAAAGAACCATCATTCAAGATAGCCACCAGGAAGCATTGCTGTCTGTTTTTACCTCCATCTTGGAATTGTTGTGAAAATGAGAATATTATAATCCTTTGACTGTTGTCTTAGGCCTACGTTTATGCTAGGAAACCAGGACTAATATCATTTGATCGTTCAGTATCACTCCAGATTCTAAGGAGAGAAAATACTGTTGAAGTTTGTCAGTGGTCCACTCTGGAGACTTGGCAACATGGTGAACATACAGAAAGATAAATGCCTAAACTTTGTGCCTTATTTTGCTGAAACTGCCAGGATTTTCCCTTTCTACAACTCATCTGGTTATTTTCTCTTTTACCCATTTGACCCTATTAATATCCAACTCACTCACACACATTCACAATTAGACAGCATGCTCCTTCATGTGTCTGTGGATAGCAAGGATATTTAATTTAAGATGCCTGCCTAACTGGTGACATGCTCAGATGCCATCAGATGCTTAATTACTTGATGAATCCTCTTCATTAAATATTATCTAATCATTTTCATTTCTTCATAATAATTTGCCTGTCTATTCCCTTGTCAAAAGTTGCCTTGGTATGCCAGATGTCTTAATACTTTGCCTGACTTTTTTATAAGCTGTCTTCCACAAATATGTTATTCTCTCTGCCCTCCTTTTTTCATTTTTCTACACCGTTTACATTTTCTTTCTTCTTCTACTGGATTTTATTTCCATTCTCACACCTTCCAAAGTGCTCCTACGTTTCCACTTCTATAGGTTCCCTCTACCTTCCAAGTTATTTATCACCTGGCTTCCTTTTAGATTGAGGCCTACGTGACTGTTGTACCTGATCACTGTTCTAGCTGCTATTCCAGTATAATGACCAGGACTGTGAATTAAATGACTGAATAATTAATGTTGACTGATAGTTCTCTCACCTCTGCACTACATTAATGAGCTTTAGGCCAAGGATGTTCTTCTGTGTAAGTGACTGTGCCATATTCCCTAGCCTGTGCTTAATTTAGAATATGCATTTGTTTTCCTTGTCTTTCCCTTCTCATTTTGGATGTGGAGAACCTCCAGTCCATGGCAGGAAGTTTCATATCTTGCCTATCTAGCATTCTTCTCATTTTCCCCCACCTTTGGGTACATCTTGTCCATCTATTATCATTCTTTCCACTTGTATCAGAGACTGTACATACTGACCAATGGTCATCTGCTTGCCCTTCTAGTCTGAAAAGCCAATATGTCTGCCTTCCATTCCTTGTCTTCCTCTTTACTCTTTTCCTCCAATCTGAGTTTTATTCCTTCCTGCACATATATTACAACTTCTCTACTTCTTTTACACTCTCACATACCACACCTTCAGTAATAACCATATCTTGAGTAGACTATACTTATCTAGAGTTAAACTGAATCACACAGGATTCAACACTGGGTGGAGCTGACGTGATATACAGTGATGGACATGATGTCATCAGCTCTGCCTAGTTAAAGCATTATTTAAAATCCCCTGCATAGATGACAGAATATATGATGCTGAAAGATCTCTGTTCCATGTTTGCAGATCATCTTTTCTGGGTAAACAAAGTTAGTCTTGGAGTGAAGCAGCAGATGGTGAGCTGAAAGGTATACATTTGGGGAGGGTAAAAAATCCCTCAGTGAGGAAGGGATTCTAACCATTTCAAGGAGCAGGACACTCTCTGTCTTACCCCCAATATTTATATCCTACTTAAAGATTGTAGCATATCAGGGTAAACTACAGCTACCAAGGAGGGTCCTCAAAGTGTGATGTTTTGGTCAAACTGAATCAATGAACCAGACTTTCACTGATATATCTTCAGACATTTATCATTCTCAGCTATATCTCAATCCATCTGTATTGTGGTCCATGTTTTTGTTATGATTGCAATATATCTATGGATAGTGCAGCCTTAAACTAACAGTAAATTATTACCTAAATTATTTTGAGAATGCACAGTTCTTCCATTTACTAGTGCCCTCACAAGCAAAGTATAATCTGAGAAGGCAGGTTAGTATAGAGGTTAAAGAGAATGAACTGCTGATGTGCTTTATCATATATTTATTCTATATTACTCTCCTCCTAATTCTGGGCTAGAGGCCAGTCTAGAGTAGGACATGTGGGCACTCAAACACACACATACACACACACACACACACACACACACACACACACACACACACACACACGCACACACACACACACACACACACACAAGTAATTTGTATGATCACCAGTTTCCCTATGAAATGCCTTTGGATTGTGGAAGAAAACTGGAACACATTACAAAACCTATATCAGCATCACGTTTTCTCTTGTATATTTATTTATTTTAAGTTAATGAATATACACAGAAACTCAACAAGTGTTATGTTCCAGTAGATGCAGAAAAAAGTACATCCACATGGTTGAAAATATTCCTTTTGAACAGTTTTGATGAATAGTAGTGAATGTCTAGATATCAGTGGTGCTTTTTGTAGATGAATATTTGGGCTGCCAGCAGGATTTACTTTGATAATGATGGAACTATTGGACAAGAATGCAGAGCAGTTTTAAAAGACACAGAGCAACCCATTTAGGTGATAATCAAACAGCTAAGACTGGGTAGAGAGAAACACATCGCAACAACTGTCTTACAACGCTATTGTTGTATGAACCCTTTTAACTTTTTGTATAATGCTAGATGGCCTGAAAGATAAAGATGTTTCTGTCTCATGGATACACAGTGCATCTAGACTGTATGGTTATATCCTTTGCCTTCTACCTGGAATATGCTTTTCTGAGCTTAACTGAGTAATACATTAATGACTGGTCTGTAAAGCTATACTTTTTCAAACTGTAACTGATTGCTTCCATTCAAAGAAGGCAACACGTCCTGTAACTTCATAGTCAGTACTCTTCCACTGCTTTTGCTCAGACAGCCTAGTTGTTGTTTGGAATAACTACAACCACATCAATCATGTAGAAAACTGAGAAAAGGCTGTAGAGGAAATGCATATTTACTCCATTTCCAGCTATAAGGAATGACTGTAGGAATTCACATTTTGTATCCAGTAAAATTTACAACAGTCTCAACACTTTAAAGCAACCTTGTTGCATACATCACTACATTTCTGTAGTTTACTCAGACACTTGTTTTTCATCTTGTGCATACCTCTCAACCTCTTAGCACAAGAAATCTGGACAAAGCCTTAAATAATGGGGGGACAAAGGCCCAAAAATGGGGACAGATATTAAATAGTGCTCTTATAAAATAAGAAAATTGTTGGAATAACAAGATTAGTGTTAGCATGCATTTTCTGAATGACATGAAGCCTGAATCTCAAATGTATGTTATTATTTAGTCTCTTCAGTACTCAGTAATTTCACAGAAAACCACAAATTTTATGAGGAACAGACCAAAAGTATGAGTCAAAAATTAGAACATTCTGCAAAAATCTGGACAGTTGAGAGGTATGCTTATGGTTCTCCACTATTATGCCTTTTACCTGATTTCACATTTGATGACCATTCCATCATATTTGATTTTTTTCTAAAAAGTTCCCTTCAATGTTTTTTTTTTTCTCAATAATTTTTATTTATTCTTTACATTAATACAGAACAACAAGTGAGATGCAACAAAAAATAAAGAGAACACAAATGATCATTAAACAATTGTTATACATTGAAAGTAGTATAAAAAAGGTAAATCAATCAAACAATACTATCGACACTATATACATAGATGCTTTCAATATTCAGATGAAAAGATGTAACAATTCAGCAAGGGTTATTGTGAGAACAATATAAAGAAGAAAGAGGAAAACTTTTAGGATTTAGGAATATGAGTTGTTATGAGAGCTCTTAGTTGTAATTTAGTATACACATTTATGATGAGCTATACAAGAATAATATTAAAAATGTGTTCCCATAATTTCCTGACTTTAATATTTTTGTCCTTTTTATCAATTAGTATTTTATGGGCTAATAGATGTTTGGTCGCCATCAATCTAAAATTCTCCCAAGAGGTATTAGTTGGGTTAAGCCAATTGGATGCTATATAAAGTTTCATTAAAAGAAAAATATTAATCAGAGTAGTTGCTTGATTTTTAGAGATATTGTTTGGGAGGATGTGTAATAGAGTGAATTCCCAGGTGAATGTAGATGTCTGATAGCCTATATACACATTTACAGCTCCAGAAAAGGTGGAGTAAATCAGCAGTTTGGTCTTTACAGTGTGGGCAGAATGGGGATTTAATAGGGTTAAATTTATGTAGAATAGCAGGTGTGAAATATGCGTTGTTATAAATCATAAGTTGGGTAAGTGCTAGTTTTTGAAGGGGTATAGATTTTATTGTTAGGTTAATTGCTTGGTTCAATTGGTGGTTATCAATGGAAGAATTAATCGTTCTCCAATAATCAGAAAAGAGTATATCTTTCTGGAATTTGATGTCTTTGATTATTTTGTAGGTATTGGTGGTACATTTCTTAGTTGTGAGGATAGTTTTCCAAAGTATGTTACAGGTTACTATATCCTTGTTGGTTATGTTGGTGTCATGGAGATAAGTGATACACAGCTCTTTAATCTGTCTCAGGATCATAGGGGAGATTTAATTGGTTCCTCAATTCTTGTAGGGAACAATTTAAATATGGGTATATGTATTGTATGGTTGTATTGATTAGTCGAGGAAAAGGGTTCAAGTTTAGGGTCTGATTGTTTATTTTAAGATTAGGGTTTTTGTGTAAAGGTTGTAATGTCATCATAGCTTGTGTGAGGTTTAAGGATTTAAAGAATTTTTGTGTTAGTGAAATGGAGTGTTTAAGGGGTTCTATTATGTTACATGATTTCGTTAAACTGGGATTTAGAAATGGTAAGGCTTTGGGGTTAATGTCCAGGCTTTTGATGTGTCTATGGTATATTATTATCCAATGCGGGGACCAAGCTTTATCTTTTGGGTTGTATCCAGCTAGTCGCAACACTCTATTAGTATTTATAATTAAGTAGTATGTCTCAAAGTTTGGAAGGGCTAAACCACCTTTATTTTTGGGGGTCGTGAGCTTAGCATGTGAGATTCTGTTTTTTTTTGGGCTCCCATATGAATTTAGCAAGCAAGGTGTATATTTGCTTAAAAAAAATTATTGGGTATGGTTATCTGTGATGTCATGAAGATATAAAGTAATCTGGGTAACACATTCATTTTAATTACAGAAACGTTGGCCAGAAATGGAAGTCTTAAATTTTTCCATCTATTAAGGTCTAACATAATGTTTTGCCATTTTTGAGTTATGTTGTTTGAGTAAAAATCTTTGTTGTTTGTGGAAAATGTAATGCCTAAGTAGTTGATTACTTCTTTTGTTTTTAATTTTCCTACCAGTGGTAAAAGAGAGAATGGTTTAGGAGTTTTTAAGGGGAAGATGTTAGTTTTTTTGAGATTTAACTTGTAGTTCGATATCATCGAGAAATGTTCAATAGCAGATAATATTTTATTTATATCCGAGCTTGGTGTGGTACAATAAATATTCAGATCATCTGCAAATGCAGAGAGGAAGATTTTGGTGTTATAAATTATTGGGGGGTTATGATATAGATTTTGTTTAATGATTAGGAAGAGTGGCTCTAAGTCTAAGTTAAAGAGTAGAGGAGATAGGGGGCATCCTTGATGGGTTCCATTTTTAATTGGAATTCTATTTGACCAGGTTTTGTTAATATATAGAGATATATATAGGGGTTATTGTATAAAATTTGTAGGATCTGGATAAACTTTTGGGGTATGTTAAAATGAGGTAATGTTTGAAGTAAAAATTCTATATTTACTCTATCAAAGGCTTTATGGGCATCAATAACTAGTGCGTATATGTTTAGGTTATTTTGATTTGCATAAGAGACTAGTGTACTAAGTGTTAGTGTATTATCACTCATTTGTCTGAATGATATAAAACCAGACTGTTCAGGGGAGATAATTTTATCTAGTAGGTTTTTTAGTCTGTTTGCAAGTATAGATGTTAAGATTTTGGTGTCCATGTTTAGTAGTGAGATGGGTCTATAGCTATCTGGGTTTTTGGGTCAGCTTCTTCTTTGAGTATAAAAAAAGTTTTGGATGCATTAAAGTGTATATTGTTGATTTTATTATTTATTACATAGTTCAGTATGTGGAATAGAATTTGTACTAAAATGGGGGAGAAAGTTTTATAAAATTCAGCAGTGAGGCCGTCTGGGCCTGGGGCTTTATGTTTTTTCATTTGCTGGATTGTTGAGGTTATTTCATTAATAGAAATAGGTTTGCATAGCTTTTCCTGATGGTTTGGGTCTAGTTTTGGGAAATTGAGTTTTTGGAGAAAGCGTGTTTTATCTTCTTTTGAGAGTAGTAGTAGCTTTCTCCATAGATCCGTGAGTATATTAATTCCAAGGTTTTAATAATGTCTTCATTTTTAGTGTAGTGTTTGTTTTCGTGAAGTATTTCAGATATTTGGGAGGGAGATTTAATTTGGGTTATAATTCTGGTCAGTGCTCGGGATGGAATTTGAATCTCATTAGCATAGTTGGCTAACATTCTGGTTTCATAAAAGAATAATTTGTTGTTATGTATGAGACAGAGATCTTTTTGAAGTTTTAGGATTTCTGATTCCGTTTGAGTTTTATGATTAGTTAATAGGTCATTCTCGAGTATTTGTATTTTTGTTTCTAAGTCCTGTTCCTCTTTAAGTTGAATTTTTTTATAGTAAGCTGCTTTTTAATGAATATTCCCCTAATTTGTGCTTTGATTGCTGCCCATTCAATATCCAGAGGTGTCTGAGAATTGGGAATGTTAGACAGGATTGATTTGAGTAAGGATTGAATGTCATTTATTATCGCCTTTTTGGTTAAAAGATTGGGGTTCAGGAACCAATTGTAACCTCTTTTCATTGTGCTAGTCTTTGGATTCCCATTAAGATTTAGAGTCATTTTGGAGTGTTCTGAGAGGTATCTAGTGTGAGTGTTCAGTCTTGGGTCTAGATTGATGAAGGTGTCCGAAATTAGAAAATAGTCTATTCTCGACCACATTTTGTGGCATTGAGAGTAGAATGTGAATTTTCTAGATTTATTTAAGCTATCTCTATATTTAGAGGGTTCATATAGTTTGTAATCATGTTTAAGTTTTTTTAAAGCTAGAGATGCTTGTTTGTTATGTGTTATGGTCGTACTTGATTTGTCTTGTTCGGGATTTTGATACGTGTTCCAGTCACCACGTAGAATCATATAGTAGTTTTGGAATTGATTTAGGATAGGGTATAATGATGCAAAAAAATGTGTTGGTTATTACAAGGGGCATAAACATTATGGACCAGCAGGGGCTTGGGAAGATTTGGGGTTAGAAGAGTTACATAGCACCACCTCCCCTCCTTGTCCACTCTGGTTTCCAGGATTTTGTCCTGGAATTGCTTTTTAATTATTATAGCTACCCCCGCACTGTTAGTTTTACCTTCAGAGGCTATAATTTCCCTTATCCATTTTTTTTTTGCTAATGTCTGACCATTGTTCAAGGGTTAGATGTGTTTCCTGGATTAGTATAAAGTTCGCTTTCGCTTGTAAAATGAGGTGTAGAAAAAGTTTTCTTTTCTTCTTATTCTGGAGCCCTTTGATATTCCATGAGTCAAATTCCCACATTTATGTGTTTGAGGTGTTGGTGAAATAAGTCTTGTGTGTTAGTTTGGGTTAATAATTTTTATTTATGTATTGATAAAATAAGATTAAGAAAGCATCCTATTATTCCCGTTCCAACCCTGTGCCTATCCACTACCCTCTTGGATCAGGAATAAGGCAGGGGATAAATAGTTATTAAGTTTAGAGATCTATAGTTCAATAACGTATTTACACATTGGGTTTTAATACTTAAGTAAGAGATGAAGATGAGTTTCCCTGCATAACTTTTAACAACATTGACAAAGCTTAACAAACTGATTCCCTAGAAAGCACCACTAAGATAACCCTAAATTCCTCAACAAATTCTTATATGAACATGTTAAAACATCTAAAGTGTACATCCTAAAAGATTAACAATAATTAAGAAAAGTAGCCTTGAAAGGTATTGTTAGAACCAATGTTTATGAGCATTAGAACTGTATTTCTAAAACAATTAAGTAACCAATTTTTATTCATTATTTGTCTAGAGTTGTTGCTGCTCCGAGCATAGTAAATAATATGAACATTTAAATCTAGTAATATAAGGAAGGAAAAAAGGCAGTATCCTTCCATTACCAGGATGGCGTCCATCCAGATTGTTCAAACTGTAGCATCATCTTCATTGTTTCCGATATAATATCTAGAGAAGACATTTCTAGGTAGCAGAACAAATTCCTCTTATTTGTTAAACATGTTCTAATATTGTGAATAGAACAGTTTTAAATCATAGCAAATTACAAAACCATTATAGCAGTGTATCGGTGAGTGTTAGAATGGTAATGTCTCATATTAGTCTCACCAAGAATACAGCAGAAAGGTTAGGAAGGTTTGTGATAATCATCATCCTACTAAAAAAGAACCCCTAAGCCTTTTATATGTATACCACCCATGAAAAACGAAAGTAGTCATCCTTATCTTGATCCACTATGTGGTGAACATTGAATATGCTTTTTGTGAAACGTCTCAGTTAATAGGTCAAATATTTATAGTACAGTAGGCAAACAAGAATGATTTAGTGGTACATGTGTAATTAATTTGAAATGTTAAAATTCAAGGCTGTCTTTATCCATCTCCTTTTTATTGTCATGCCAGAAACTATGGAAAATCTATAAAATATGCATCTGTCCCTTTATCATAATAGGGATCACCAGAGAAGGGTTGTGGTAGCAGTGCGTGATTGTTTTTTAAACATAGGCGCTCTTGATGCATCATCAAAAGTTTGTCTAGATATTTTTGAAATGGGATAAAGAATTTTTCTGTATCCTTGGCCAGTTATCCTTCCTACTGAAAAATCTAAGAAACTTTCCACATTTATATTATCCGTGGAAAATTAGATGAGGCTCAGGGCAGGCTTTGACTCTTTGTTTATCAGCACAGTTATATAATGCTGCTGTTTCCTATAGCAAAGCAACAGGGTTCAAAGTCTTTTACCCCCTCATTCATAATGTTTAGTGATTGGCTGTCTAGGTCTGCCAGTTGGTACAGAAGGTTAAGGCTATGAGTTGTGGATCTTGTGGTATATGGTTTGATTTCTTCAGGTCTCGTTTGTCTACTGTGTGGCCTTGAGAAAGTTATTTAGCCAGACATTGCTCTTGGGTTGTCTTTGTGTATACAGGATGGGTACTTGGTTAATAGATGGGTATTATTATAAATACAGACCTTGGAAAGGGTTAGGTGACTCTAAAATCCAATGATATAGGTTATATTTAAGCAATGAGTGGTATAATTGGCTAGGCTTATACTGGCTTGAAATGGCAGTTAGCCTAATACTAACCTATGCATCTTTGACCATGCACACATACATGCACAAGGACACATAAATACACGTGGATACCCAAGAATGCTGATATGGAGACATATCCAAGCTTGTACATGTGGTTATCCAGGTAGACATGCCCCTTCTTTTGTCAGTTTAAACATCAGCTTGATATGTATAGATTGTAGCGGCAGGCCAAGAGTGTGAACTGATAATTCTTCTAGAAAAAACAAAACTGTCATTAAAAACAAAGTCAGCAGAAATGAGACAACTAGATAAAGATCTTTTTCAGCAGTAACTAGTTAATGACGGAGACAGGTGGTAGAAAACGCTTCACAGGATTTCCTGATCTTACTGGGAAGGGCAGCTTCATGATTGCATTTGTTAATGTTTCACAAAACATCAGAGTATAACATTTAGATTCAATAAGACATTGGCGAACAGTGATAAACCTTTGCCTTTTAAAATGTTTCTGAAAATGCAAAATTAGAAGTCTGGGGCAGATGGATTTTTTTTTTCAGAAGATTTTTCAATTGTATAAAGAAATTAGTAAGCAAAAATAAAACTAGACTTAACTTAGTTTTAAGGCAAGGGCTACAGTGTAATGCTTCTTAGAAAGAAGTTTCATTGCTATTTCAGTTTAAATGTCACAGCTCCACACTCCACAAGAGAAAACTGTTCGGAACTGTCAGTTTCCTATTTTGGTTTAAACCTTAAGTTAAGCTGATTTAAAAAGTCCAGATTTAAGCTTGTCTTGAGGTGTCGTTGCATGCAGATAACATTTTGATACAAACTTTTTATTTCTTTATCATATAACCAGTAGGGTTCTCGGTTTTCGTGCTGGATGCTTTGAGGAGTTCCAACGATGTAAATGATCGTAAGGGGATCATTTAAGCAGGCTGGATGTCCCAGAAGTGTCATCCTTTAAAGAGGTATGGTAGAAGAGATGCAGAAGCATTTTGGTTCCCAGCGTGGGAGAAACAGAAGTGGAAGCAGTTCTGTATTTCCGCAACAGAGCCTTGTGGGTTGGGAGAGAAAGAAAAAGGAAAAAATACCATTGGTAGGGGCCTAGGAAGGCTCATCATAGAACCAGAAGGCAATAATAGACCTCGGAGCATTGGAATGAGTGCAGCTATCCAGTCGAGGCCCATTTATCATTCTGGTAAGTGTAATTAACGGTCTAGTGGGGGAACTTTTTTGAACGCAGCTAGAAAGGTTTCTCTGGCTTCTTTTTGATTAGCGATCACATATTTGACTCCTTCCAAGTAGAAAATGAGTAAATTTGGATATTTCATTTGAAATTTTATTTTCCTTTCAATCAGGAATTTGCAGTAAGGGGAAAGAAGCTGTCTGGCTTGTCTTATTTGGAGGGGAAGGTCTTGAGCCAACGATATTGTGTTATTATTCCAAGTAATAGTTCCTCTATTTTTCTTAGCAGTCAGCAATATTGTGTTAACATCTTGAAAGTTTAGTAGTTTTGCATATACTAGTCTGGGTTTATATGATACTTGGGTTTCTCTCAGAGCTCTATGTGCTCTTTCTATTATTATTTGCTGTGCTTTTCCTGGTTCTTTGAGCAAAATACTAATTATTTGGATGATGGACGATATCAGTTCATTGTGAGTTACAGATTCTGGGATGCCTCTTATGATGATATTGTTCCTTCTGGACCTTGCTTCCAGATCTGTAATCTTTGCTTGCAGATTTTGGATTTCTTTATCATGTGAGTCAGTTTTTTTTTGTTATTAAGGTTAATTTCTCCTCATTTACGATGATTTTGACTTCAGATTTATCCAATCTGTCTATTATTTGGTTGAAGGTATCCCCAAATGATTGTAGTTGCAAAGATAGATCTTTTATTGCTTCTTGGATGGGTAGTAAAGCTGTCTTAATATCCTCCAGGTTTGCTGGTTGTTCAGATTTGTTTCTGTTTCCAGTTTTAGAGGCATCTGGTTGTTTTAATATCTTCTGTCTCTTAGAGTTTATGTCTTTTTCAGGGGATAGTAGGTCAGAAGGTTTAGTTTTGGATGTAGTAGTATCCATATGTTTATCTTCCTTCAACATCTTGCAGTGATGTTATCCCCAGGTTTGAGTGCAGTTTTCAGAAGGCAAGGCTTCAAAGGCACACGGCTTGTTCTTGCCTCACTGTATCCATTTCAATCTTAGTTGTTTAGTAACAAGTTCAGTCACTTCTTCTTGAGGGTTTTATTTAGGTGTTAATTAAAGTTGAAATTTCAAGATATCTTGTTGAAATTGGTTCTGGTTTATCTTCTGGGTTAGTTTTATTCCAGATAGTTAGAGGAGCCGAGGGCTAGCAGTGCTTACAGAACAGCCGCCATCTTTGACTCCCCCCCCTTCAATGTTTTTAAACATCCACCAAACCCACGTTTCATTTTCTTTTGTGCATAAGGCCTTACTGCACATTCACCTGTTTTGTACAGAGTACTATGTTTTGACTTTTATATATATTATTTGTTACTACTTCATTGCTGGGCTGCAGCAATGAAATAATTGTTGAACTGACACCCTGAAAAATTATGTATCTTTTTTAATGAACCGATATGCAATCTATGCTTCAGCAGGAGAATTAACCTTCAGTGAATAAATCTCACCTGCAGTGGTGTTAAAATGAATAGTATAGTGTGGACTGTAGACTTTGGTGATATGATAGAACACCAGACCTTTTTTTCCACTACATTGCCATAATTTCCCTGTGGATAAAGTGATGATTATGTTAAAAAAATATAAATGACAGAAAAAAATGTCTGTACACCTATTTCATCTGTTTTTCATTAGGAAGATCAGATGTTCCAATAACCACATGGCAAGTTATGAAGTGTCTCCAATTCTCTAAAACTTTGATGAAGTCGTCAGCTATAAGTTCTATTAATGATACATTCAGTTATTAAATATCATATATTAACATGCTCACAAATTGCATTTGACATTTGAATGAGTGAAAACTTAGCTACTCCAATTGTATGTCTCTTTAAAGTAGCAGTGCTTCAGAATACCCTGCCACTTGTACAAATATGTATTATAACACTATAAAGGAAACATGACAAATAGAGAGATGACCGAAGCAGCATATTTTTTTATCAAATGCTACTATGCATGTGTGATTGATGTGTTTAATGCCAGGGTAAAGATTTGATCTGTTAGGGCAAAGTAAATGACTACACTCAGAAGGAGACTCAAGGTCTGTTTTGGTCAGTTCATCCTGTTTTATTTCAGTCTTTTGCAGACCTATGATAGTTTATCAGAGTACTCAAACTACTTTGTACTTAATCTTGTATAAAAGATAATTCAATTCTATATTGGTGCACTGTACTCTGTAAGTAGTCTACTTTATGATTCATAAATGGGGAATAAGCATAACCTCTCTATTTCAAGTGATTAAGGAGGAAGAATTAGGTTTTGCAAAGCATCACTTGGAACGTTAGTTTGACACAGTAGAAGCAGTTAAGGTCCTTGAGAATGAAACAAAGGGAAAACACCCACCATGTGATTTTTTTCATGATAGAAATATCTGATGCCAATTGAGCAAATATGCAAGAAGAGTGTGCCATGTGAGCTCTGTGCTAAAATAAATATTTCAGTTTCATGTAAGCAATTATATAGATTAAATGTACAAAATGAGCAATGTGCAGCAGAAATTCTTCACTCTATAAAAGAAATTATATGAAGAAAATATAAATCAAGTGAACTTGGCACAGTGTAAACGTGTTCACTGCCCTGTAAACATTTACCAAGTTACACAACACTAACATGCCATATAAATTCTGTACAGCAGAAATAGCTCAGTTTCAGTGAACAGTCATACAGCTAGCATGAAAGATAAATCTATTAAGCAACACAATCATGTTTCATTAGTAATGCTTAAATGAAGACAGAAGGAATGTGCTGTACATAATTATAACATATGTCACGCATGCCATATGGGGATAAGTATCTATTTCTGACCCCCCCCCCCAGGCCCTCTGCCTTTAGGACACATGAACACTCAGTTAATACACTTACACTCACTTGCACATGCGCACATACACATACACATGTGCACGCACACACACACACACACACACACACACACACACACACACACACACACACACACACACACACACACACACACACACACACACACACACACACACACACACACAAACAAACAAGGCAGTGCATTTCAGGTGCTCAATTATTACTGCTGTTTGTAATTATATATTTATAATCATCTGAATGTGTTATTATTTGCAGTCTATTGCAGACTCATTACTAAAGTCTCTTGTTCATTTTTATTTTACCCCGTGTTATCCAGTTCCCTGAATGTGACTATCAAAATATTACATTTAATTGTTTGTCTTCTGTTTGCATGTAGCAATGTAATGCATGTTACTGGTTCTGTCTCATAACCATATACAAAACAAATACAATACAGGTGACCCTAGGATTCAGAAACAAATAATGCAGTGCATTAGGTGAAATTGCTTAACAAGTAGTGGCACATAGTGGAGGGCTGATTCAGAATGACATGTAGTACCACAGCACAAGCAGGTGACAATATAATGATATGGAAATTATCATCATTACGGTAATGAGCATCACTGCACATATAAATTAAGGTAAAGCGTATGGCAAAGTGATTCAGAAATGTATACAAATTGTGAGGCAGTCACAGGCACCAGTGAGTTAGTACATTGTGATTTTTCAGTGAATGTAGAGAGATAGAGCATTATGATGCTAGGTGTGGCAGCAGTTATAGCAGGGCAGAGCAATAGATTTTAGAGGCTGCACTTGCAGCCAGGATCCACAATGAAGTACTCCATTACCATTTGAATGTCAGAAAGATATGACTGCTCCAAACATGTCATCATCTCCACCAAAAGAGACATAGTCAAGCTCTAACATGTGGACATGGTGCTATACAACAGCCAGTAGATATATGTTGTCATCACATGGAATTCCATGGGATTTATGGAATACTGATGGGAATTTATGGAATTCTGATCTTTGTGAGTTCAAAGATATGGGTAACATTGAGCATTCTTGCTACAGGGGCCTTCTAGTGACCATTGGGCAATATGGTGTGGCTATTACAGGCATTTTCCCTATGAATACCTAAAAATTGCTTTGCTATCATGCTGCAGCATCTAGAGAAGCATAAGTGGTTTCAAAGGACAGGAGAGGACAGAAACATCACTATGAAACTGTTGTATGAAATAGCCCATTTACTTGAGGTTCTGAAGGCCATTGACTGTGTCCACATCACTATTAAGGCCCTCTCTGGTCCACATGAGCAACAGATCATCAACCATAAGGGTTTCAACTACAGCAACTGCCAGGTGATGTGAACTATACATGGTATCATAAATAATATGTCTGTGTGCCATCAAGGCAGTTACAAAAAGTCCCACATTTGTCACACATCTGACCTGTACCACAGATTGTGTGTGTGTGTGTGTGTGTGTGTGTGTGTGTGTGTGTGTGTGTGTGTGTGTGTGTGTGTGTGTGTGTGTGTGTCGGGGGGGTGACTTCCCTCATGAATGTCTAATTGCTGATGTTCGATATGTCCTGAAGCTATGTCTGTTGGTACAAATATGCAGCTTACAGAGTATGACTGAGATGCAGTACAACTTCACATTAAAGCAGACCAAAAAAAATCATTAAACACCTGTTTGAACTGAAGAAGGTCTGCTTCTGCTGCCTTTATTTCTCTCATGACATGTTCCAGCATGATCCAGAGACCTGCAACAAGATATCTGAAGTTCTACACAACACAATTGTATAGAAACAGCTCAAACAGGAGATTGTCTCAGAAGACCAGACAGGACAGAGCCAGCTGCAGAGGATGTGACAGATGAGCTTTCATATGTCTTTGTCACATGGGTAAATAGTGCATTTAGGAGGTGGTGGGTACATCATTTGCCTTGACCATGGAAAATACTTTTTTGAGCTTAGGGTACATCATTTGCCTTGACCATGGAAAATGCTTTTCTGAGCTTAATTAAGTAATACATTCATGACTGCTGCATCAGGCATGTAATTTTTAAAATCCTAACTGACTGCTTCCAAGCCAAGAAGGCATACTTATACAAGCTTTCTATTCACTACCCTTCCATTACTCTTGTTTAAACAACCCAATTGTTGTCTAGAATGAAGAAGATTGTATGAATCAGGTGGAATGCCATCTATATGAAATAATTGTAGAGATTCACATTTTACTTCCAAAAAGTTTTCAGCAGCCTCAGTACATTAGAGCACCCTTGCTACCTGCAGCAAAAAATTCTGTAGGCTTCTCAGATGTTATTTGGATGATTATTGTTCTTCCTGTTATGCATTTCCTTTATTATGGCTTTTACCTGATTTCATATATGATGACCATCTAATCATCTTTCGCGTTTTCTAAAAAGTTACCCTTAAATGTTTTTACAAACCCACAAAACTAATTTTTCATTTAATTTTCTGTCTTAGGCCTCATTTCACATTCACCTATTTCACTGTGTGTGAGGTATTTAGTAGAACTGTCTACAATTGTTAAGCATTTGATTGGGTTTGTTTGTTCTGATTTCCTGTTAGGAGTGTATCATATAACTTGTTTGTATTTAAAAGCATTCTCTAGAGTCTCCTTGATCCTTTATCTGTTTAAACATTTCTGCAGTTTTTTTCTACCTAAGTAGTGCTGGTAGTGTAGCATTGTCCATATTCAGGCTTGTGTTTTGGGGCTAGTTGTTTGTTAGTAGAGGCTGTGTGTCTGAGCACATGTCCCAGGCCATCATAGCTTAGCCAAAGCCAGTATAGCATTTCAGTGAGAGTGAATTGTTTGTGGTCATTGGCTGACTGGTGTTGTCTGGACGACCGCTTGGATTAAGCACCTCATTGGTTCTTTCAAGCTTTTTGTAAGTTGTTTCAGGTTTCAACTTTGTTACTTAACAAGTTAACTTGTGACTGCTTCTGCCATTTCACACTGAGCTAATCAGAGGAAGCCAGAGGAAGGGCTCTGAGATAACTAATCTGTGATATATAACATTAAGTATCCTGTTTTTTGCTTATTTCTGAGTTATTTATAGCACTTTTATTTTACTCATTGTGTGTGAAGTATTAAGTAGAATTTTCTACAATTGTTAAGCATCTGGTTGGGTTTGTTTGTTCTGATTTTTGTTTCCCACCTTATCTCCCTCTTGGTATCTAGTTTTTATACTTGGTGGCTTTGCAGTTGCCCGCCCCTACTGTAAATTTGATCTGGGACACTCCTCCCAGTCTAGTGTCATTACCTCATTCTACCTATTCCAGGGAGAACATTTGAGAAGGCCAACCCAGTTTAGGGTTACCACCTGTCCCACTTTGCGAGGGACAGTCCCTCTTTGGGCGGTTGTGTCCTGACCAAAAATATTAAAAATGGCAAATGTCCTGAGATTGTAGGACATAATTATGCCCCATATTTTATGTAATAGTTGCATAAAATATTTATTTCTGTATCTAAAATACCTAAATGTTACAAGAAACAGGATAAGCAACTAAACTGCTACAAGAATGAGCTTTTATTTAGGCAAAAAAGTAAAGTTCTATCCTTTGTACTGACCGTGGGTATGTGTTGGCCTGTAAAATCTAATGTGTGTCCCGAAAATGTCCCACTATGGCCATTTGAAAAGGTGGCAACCCGAAACCCAGTTAGCTTTTGCTCCTCCTTTCCCCTTTCCATTTTACAAAAAAAAAAAAATTCTTAGCTTGTTTCCTGCCTTTCCTTTACGTTGTCTAATCCAGATACAGATTTGCTTTATCCAGGACTGTTTGTAAGCTTCTGAGCCCCAAAGCCTTTCTTTGTTGGAGGGAAGCCTTCTAGCTTAATTTTGTTTCTTAGAACTAGCCAGTTTTCTAGTTTCAGTAACAAATCTGTTTCTTTGAGCTCAGCTCTTGTTCAAAACTCATTGTAAGCACTAAATAAGCTACAAATTACTACAGCACTCAACTTTCCTCACTTGTCTAGAGGAAAACAGTCTTTAGTACTTAATAAATAAGCACCTATCCAGGCATGTCTAAGGGTCAGCTCCTGGTGTTTTCTCCTGTCTACCTGATGAATCTGGGCATCTTGGGGCAATGCAGCAATTGCCTCATGTACACAGACAACCCTCTCCTCCTACCACCCATCACTACAACCTGTGAGAGATGCACTTATATAACCAAACTGGAAGCAAAGCTCTCTTCACCCAAGACTGGACTAGACAGTCAAGAGGATAAGGTAAACACTTGCACCACACCACACTCATCACATAGTACCTCAAAACCTACACCACCAAAATACACACATAGAAATACAAAACACACACCTACATTCATGGAGGCTCTCAATAAAAATCTACCCAAGCAACAGGGACCTCCAAAGCAGAAATGCAAGCAACCTCCACCCCCCCAACACAACCCAAATGACACATAGCCCACAAACTCAGTGTGCCACTCAACCACAGCCCATAAGGCATAACAACATACCCAACACTCACAGGTGACTCTATAATAAGGCACACTGATGTTCCACTCACCAGGCTAAACAAGGAGAAAGTTACTGTCAGCTGCCTGTTAGGTGCCAGGATCTGCCACATAACACATGCACTCAGGTCACTCCACAGCAAGTACAAATATGACTCTGTCATTGTCCATGTTGGTGTGAATGACATGAGACATACCTCCCTAGACTACATGAAAAGAGACATGGAGGAGCTTTCTGATCTTGTACCCCAGGCAGGTATGACCCTAGCCCTGAGTAGCATCCTGCCATCACCCAGAATGATATCACAGTACAAGGACAAAATTATTGACTTCAACAGTTGGCTAAGCTTCTGGTGTCATTCTAAGGGGATCCAGTATCTGTCTGCCTGCGATGACATGATCAACAAACCATGATGCTTTGCCAGAGATGGCCTGCACCTGTCACCTTTGGGATTCCGGATACTGGCTAAGGCTCTTGCCACCCCTATAGTGCCTTTTTTTAGGCAAGATTCAAATGACAAATTCACCATCATAACAGGTACAAGCAAGCAAAATCTGAGTGTAATGCTACTTAATGCTAGAAGTCTAAACCTCAAAATGCACTCACTCGAGGCACTCCTTAAAATGGAGAACATCGACATCTGTGCAGTGACAGAGACCTGGTTCAAGGCTCTAGAGAGCACCCCTGCGTTACCAGGCTATAATTCATACCACGTAACCTGGACCGAAACACTAAAGGTGGAGGCATGTCCATATTCATTAAGGATATCCACACCTCCAGGCTAGTTGCTCAGCATAATGCATCTGAAATTATCCAAGTGCAACTAACTCTGGGCAAGACAGCAATGCAAATTGTAGCTTGCTACAGATCCCCACCATGCCCCAGGATTCCACTCCTCATTTCTTGATACACTGGAAAATATTAGGGTACAACCTAACACCCTAATAATGGGCGATTTCAACTACCCCACCATTAACTGGGAAAACTACTCATGTACCAACTCTTGTGCTCAACGTTTTCTGGAATTCATAAATTCCAATGCCTTGGATCAACTTATCCACACCCCCACCAGGGGCAGCAATATCCTAGACTTGGTCATTACCAACAAGGGTGACTGGTGTTCCACACCAGAGGTCAGTTCCTCGTTGGTTAGATCCGACCACAAGCAAATCACCCTAGACATCCACATCCCACCCCTATCCCCCAATAGGGAAACCACCATAAAAAATTTCTCCAAAGCCAACTTCACATTTCTTAAGACAGAAGTGGCAAACTTCACGACACCCATGCTGATGGACAATAGAGATATGACTGCTGAATACTATACAATTGCACTTTATAAGCACTTACACGAGTGCATGGATCATGCAATCCCTAACAGAACCAAGATGCTATCCTCCAAAAAAAGGAAACCAATCTGGTGGTCCCCTGCTATAAACAAACTCTACAAAAGAAGAAAGAAACTGTTGCAAAAAAAGAGCAAAATCCCATGATTGGAGGAACTCCGTGGTTAGCCTCAGTAAGATGCTGAGATCCCTCATAAAATCCTCCAAAGCTAGTTACAAAAACAAAATCGCCACTGATTCTAAAGACAACCACAAAGCATTATATAGCTATGTTAAGAATCTCAATGGCAACACTCAGATCTGCTCTGAGTTACAGCACAATGGCACTAAATATACAGAACCAACTGATATTGCAAACATCCTGGCAGATAGGTTCAGTGCTAACTTTACCCCTCTCTCATCCCCTAATGGGCCCATCTCTATACTGGAAGAATGCAAAGTACCTGTAATCAAGGCTGCACAGGTAAAAAACACACTCTCTAAAGCCAAGAACACAGCATCCATGGGACCCGACAACATCCCAGGCTGCATTCTACATGAACTACAGAATAAACTGGCACCCCGCCTAAGTACCATGTTCAGTCATAGCCTCACATCAGGCTTTGTGCCCACTGAAAGGCGCACAGCAACAGTTATCCCACTCCACAAAGGGGGAGCCACCACAGACCCCGGGAATTACCACTCTATTAGCCTGATGAGCCTGGTCTGCAAGGCTATGGAGCGTATCATCATGGAACTTATAAACAATAACACTGGTAATCTCCAAACTCTGGACCCTACCCAGTTCGGGTTTGTAAAAGGCAGATCATGTCTCCTAAACCTGATAGACTTCTTTGAAGAGGTCACCAAAGCTGTAGATAAAGATAAGGTGGTTCACACAGCCTATCTAGATCTCGCCAAGGCTTTCAACACCATCCCCCACTCTGGAATTATAGACAAACTCACTAAACTAGGTATAAATCCCTATGTCACAAGATGGGTTGCCAACTGGCTCACTGACAGAACCCACACTGTGAAAGTAGCAAACTCTAAATCCAACTTCTGACCAGTGACAAGTGGAGTACCACAGGGTTCAGTCCTAGGTCCTCTCCTGTTTGGTATCTACTTCTCTGAAGTACAGGCTAACACAAAAGGTCTTTGGCTAACAAAGTTCACGGATGACTGCAGACTAGGAGCCATAATCAAAACTCTTAACGATGTGGACATCCTACAAAAGAGCCTCACTGAGACAGATGCCTGGTGTCAAAGCCATGGCCTCAAACTCCATGCCAAAAAGTACATTGTCATCCCTTTTGGTAAAAAACTCTGTACCCATGAACTGCCACATAGGCGATAGTCTACTTAACACCGAAAGTGTGATAAGAGACCTTGGGACACAGGTGGACAGTAGTTTCTCCTTTGATAATCACATCGCCACAGTAGTCAGGAAATCCTTCTGCGTGGCACACCTCATCACAAAAGATTTCTCATCCAGGAAAAAAGAGGCCATTGTTCCCCTCTACTCATCACTCATTAGTCCCATTACAGAGTACAACGCCCCTTTTGGTATGTACCTCACAAGACATCTACAACAACTGGAAAGGCCACAGAAATACCTCACAAAGAGGATAACTGGCCTCAAACAGATGCCCTACGCAGACCGTTTAAAAAAACTCCAGCTTTATTCTGTCGCATATCGCCTACTCAGAGGTGATCTCTGCCTAACATACAAAGCTATGTCAAACTCATAACTGTTGGACATGCTCCACGTAAAGAAATCCCAATCCCTCTGAGCTACATGCTCTAGGGACCTAAACCTTGTCACCACAATAAACAGAACATGCTGGAGGGATAGATTCCTGTCCCAGAGACTTGCAGTAATGTGGAACAAACTACCTATCTATATCAAACAAAGTTCCTCATTAGCACTCTTCAAGAAAAATCCTGATGATTGGATAGGAGATAGGAAATTCACCCCGGGGATCACTTCTGTGGCTCTGCTTGACAGGGGCACAGGAAAATAATTTTCTTGGCTGGCAAAAGCTAGGGTACCATTTGGCTAGGCTTATATAGGCCCTAGAGCCAATAGCCTAGTACCTACCTATGAACCTATGAACACATACATGTATTATTTGTTATTACTTTATAGCTGGGCTGCAGCAACTAGATAATTTTTGAACTAACTCTCTGCGCAGTTATATGGCTTGTTCAATGGACAAAAATGCACTCTGTGTTTCAGGAGGAAAATTAACCTTCAGTGAGTGAAATGAAAGGCTATCACCTGCAGTGGCATTAAAATGAATATTGCAGTGCAGACTGCAGACTTTGGTGACACGACAGAACACTAGAGCACTTTTCCTACGATTAAAGCAATGATTAAGCTAAAAAAAAAATCCATTCCAAAAGTGATGATGCATACCATAATCATATGCATCAAATGTAAATGACAAACAAAATGTGTGTACTACCATCCTATATATATTTATTTTGGTGGATCAAATATTCTGCTAACCATATGGCAAATTATAGAGCATCTTAAATGCTTTAAAGCATTGATGAATAGATTAAGTATAAGTTCTTTTAATGGTATTAAATTGCCAAGTATCATTTTCAAACACATTCACAAACTGCATTGGACATTTCAATGAGTAATAACTCTGCTACTTCTGTTCTATGCACAAAGTAACAGTGCTTCATAACACTCTGGCACTTCTCCATAAATATAAATGATCTGCAACTCCATAAAGGAAACATAATAAATAGAGAGGTGATTTAAAAAGCGACTTTCTTATTAAATGTTACTTACTATGTGTGACTGACATGTTCAATGGTGGTTTACAGATCTGATCTGTTAGGCAAAGTAAATGATTATACTCAGAAGGAGACTCAAGGTCTGTTTGGTCAGTTCAGTCTGTTTCATTTCAGTCTTCTGCAAACCTGGGGTAGTTTATCAGAGCACCAAAAGTACTGCATATAGGCTGTAAAATGGAAAATGTAATCCTGTACAACAATAATTTAGATTTATGTTGGCACAGTGTACTCTGTAAATAGTATAATCTGCAAATAGGGAATTACCATAACCTCTCTGTTTGTTTCAAGACTGCTGCTAAATGTTAGCAGAGTATGTCTCAACTCTACACGTTTTTCTTATCTACCTAAAAAATGCATGCAAATTGGCCACAAGGTAGCTCAATTGGAACGGGAAGCCATGTACTCAGAAACCCTGCTTAGTAAACCTATAGCAGCCACTTCTAACTACTGTCATTAGCAATCTATGCTCCAAATTAATTCAAAATATTAAAAAATAGCAAAGAAATATAAAGTGATACTTTTAAGACAATAACAGCTGAAATGGTCCTTATTTATGCAGACAGCACTTTAAAATGCATACATGGTTGCCACTTCAGTTGCTTGTTTTCTTAACTATTCCTGTCCCAGGAACAGGACTAACCCACTCCACTCACCATCATGCTTGGACTTGCACCACTCCCCTTTCCTACCCCCAGTTTCCACCCCCCACTACATCTAAATTTATACTCACATTAACTCTACCTACCCACATACAGCCACTAAAATTCATACACACACACACACACACACACACGCGCACACACACACACACACACACACACACACACACACACACAGAACATACACATTATCTAATCATTAATATTGCACTACCCTCACAACACTAATCCTACCTGCTCACACAGTGCACACCATTCATACTCACTATGCCTATATCATTCACTGTCCCCACCCACACACCTGGCCATCTCCAAACTCTGTCTCCTCTTCAGCACTACCAGCCACATCCTACCATCACTCCATCTACTTCCATAATCAATCTTTCTACAAAGCACACTGTCATGATCACAATAACATAAAAAATACTCATACATATACAATACTCAGTTTTTACACCTCTACAAAAATCAAATATTTTAGCCAAAACTTTTTAAACCCAACTTTAAATGCCAAACAAAAATCCAGACTTAAATTCCACTTCACTACATCCATTTAGCAACTAGTCTTAAGCTAAGTGGAGATATCCACCCTAATCCAGGCCCATCTGCAGTCCACTATAATATATCACACTCAACCCAACATCAGTAAAAGAGAAATCTATATATACTTGACATTCATTTTGAGAGGTAACATCTTTTGATAGAACCTTGCATCTGACAGTTGTGACAGAGCCTCATTTTTATTTTTATCCATATCCTAAACAATAATAGTCCCACTCTTACCAGCAGCATTGATAGTAAAATCTTCACTAGACATTGAAAGTTTCAATGCTGACCTTTCAGATGGCTGTAAATTAAAATGGTCACAAGTATAAGACTTAAAATGAAAGTGCAAGTCTTTCAATACTAATTTCTCAAAAGCGAATACCTATTTATTGATGGGTGAGACAAAATTATATACCCCAAATTTAAATTCAGAACTAGATTCAATATTTCATTCTTAAAAAAAAAAAAAAAAAAAAAACTTAAGATTTAAATTTATACAGAAGGTTCTCACTTCATTCATGAACTGTCAGACAGTGGAGCAGTGGGAATAAACTTTAACCCTTTATTAGGCACTTGTTTCTCATAAGAGGACAATGTAAATAACAAAAAATGATGTATAAGCCCACATTAACCATTTGGTCTTGGTTCTGTGCAGCAGCGGAGGAACTGTATGTGTGGAGGTGTTTTTTGTTACTGTTGGTGATTTGTTACCTGCTGTTGGATCCTCATAAAATTCTGCCATTGGGGATTGTCACTACGCTGTGGACTTTGCTGTTTTGATTCAAGGGCTCACAATGGATTGTGACAATGAAGAATTTTTTGTTGGCAATAATACGGATGGTGATAATAGTTCCTCTACAACAGGGACTGTTGCTAACGGTTCCTCCACATCAGGTAATGTTGCTAACTCTGTATCTTTTAATGATGCCATTAGCAAGTTAACTGTTGTTTCTAAAAAGTTACAAAACTGGGATTTTAATTTACTTAAGTGTTACCAAATGGTTGACAATATACCTTGGGGGCTATGAGTGCCTATATAACTGAACATTTCTGATCCTGATTACATTTTCAATAAGGAATGGGAACAAATACAACAGGCATCATCTATGCTCTTTGTTAAGGACTTGGTCGATTTTTATGGCAGACCTATTGACAGACAGCAAAAGGGGGTAAATAAAGTTTGCACTGTTGAGGCTTCCTTTCAATCTCATCAAAATTATTCTGAATATATACAGCAGTTATCCAACAATCTTGCCTCTTTGGATGTGGATTTGAAACAGAAGAAGTTGAAAAAATATTGGAGAGACTGCGACCAGTTTGGACATAACAGGCAGTTTTCCTGGAAGAATTACAGGAAGGTAGTGCAGTTTGTGTGGTTTGTTGAGGGGGATGATCAAGGTAATCATCCCAAATCATATACCAAATGCAAACAACCTTTTTCTAAATGAGTTTCTGCCATGAATAGGGATTCACTGGACTTTACAGCTACCGAAGGGGGGTCTATACCAGTTAAATGAAAAGTTATTTAATCAAATGTATAATCAACGACACATATACAATGAAAGAAGTATTACTCGAACTCTAACTTCAGTGAAAAATATTTCATTGAACTGTTTTAGTTGGCCAGTTTATGTGTTAGCTACATTACACTGTGATGTAGCGACGTAAGTATAAATATGTATGAAGTTTAAAAGTACACCTGTAAATTTAAAATAAATAAACATAAAACTTTAGATATATTAACATTAAAATATAATATTTACCTATTGAAACATATTATAAACATAGCCTATCTATTGAAAATAAAATAAAGATTTAAGTGTAAAACTACAATATATAACTGCTACATTACAGCTACGTAGCTGTGCATACAAAGATTTCATCCGTGAATATGGCTTGTAGCACTCTTGCAGGACCTGGTGTGATAGGTAGTAGCTATTTCACTGTAAAGTTGCAGAGAAAGAAAGATATGTTAGTTGTTGAAGGATATCTTTACAATTTAGAGAAAGTTTTAAAGTACATAAGTAGTGGTGCTGTCATTTGAAAACTAGTGAGAAATGTAAAGGTAGAGCCATCACAACTGTAAAAGGGATAGAGGAAATTCTCCTAAAGTCTACTACTGATGATCACCCTTCGGATCCTACTTTAGTAGAGGAATATAAAGCATGTAGTAAGCTCAAAGACATGGCTAGTACCTGTAGGAACACTCCTTCTTTAGTACTAGATGATATTCTAGCAAGTACGTCCTTTGAATCCACTGTTGCCTTGCCAAGTAGAAGATCACTATTACAGCAAGTTAATAGTTAGGTGAGAAACATTGTTGACAGTATCTATACCTTGTACAAGTGTAAGTTCAGTGTATCTAGACAATTACAGGTTGAAAGAATCGAATTTATTCAGGAATGTAAGGTTGATATCTACTTAAATATCCATGTTTTAGTGTTTACTACCAAAGAAAATCTGACAGACGTATGTAACAGTAACATCTGGTTTATGGATGGAGTATTCCTTATGAAAGGCAGACTATGCAGGCAGTTATACAGTGTTCATGTTTATGCCTCGTGGTCATAAAAAGAAGTGTGTGCCTTCGGTATACTGCTTAATGACTAAAAGGTCGTACAAGCAATACAATTATATGTGGGGGTGCTTGTTTAACTTGTTAGCTAGATGTGATTTAACACCTACAGTACAATATTTATTATGTGATTTTGAACTTGTTGCAATAAAAAGTATAGAAGCAAACTTCACAAACTTCATAAACGTAAGTAGCAAAGGGTGTTTCTTCCACTTCTCACAAAACGTATGGTGTAAGATTGAACAACTTAAATTGTGTACTCTATATGGTACTTCACTTGAATTCTGGCGTTCAGTTAAACAGTTGATAGCACTTTCCTTTTTGAGAGAAGAAGAAGTTATTCCAGCATTTAGAGAATTAAGTAAAAGATTTACTAGTGAAGGAAAAGAGTTGATAGCTTATTTCTCTGATATTTATGTACTGGGATGTTTACAAAAGCAAATTACTAGAACTATAAATGTTTTGCGATTTCCCCCTGTATATCCAATCTCTTTTTGGAATGTTTCAACTTTGAATGTTTGTTTACCTCAGACTCAAAATTACGTAGATGGCTGGCATAGGAGGATTAGGTGTCTACTAGGTAGACGTATTTCTGACATACCAGCTGTACTATCAGTTCTTGTTAGAGATCAAAATAGGGCGGATGAAATCAGACTACAGTTGATGTCTGCATGTGCAATTTCGCCTAAAAAGAGAAAGAACTTGGAAAGGGAACATCGTTTACAAACTGTTTTGATGAATAAACAAGAGTATACTGTACATGACTTTTTACATGCAGTTGCTATGTTACTAAAGATTTAAAATAGTAGTCATATACAACATTGCTTATGTGCACCATATGTTTAATTTCTATAAATGCACTAAATATGTCTTCATTTATTACATTAAGTAGTTAATTACTTTGCTTTACTCTTATGAACAGTAACGGAAGGATTTCATACAAGTTTACTTCATATATTTTAATGTATGTAAATTAACCTCTTTCACTGTTAGGAAAGGTTTGATTTTGGTGATTAGTTACATGTATCACACCAGTGTGTGGGTGTTAGCCAAGTAAAACTTTTCGATGATTTAAATTTCGCGCATTTAACTGTTCGAATAATACTTCTTTCACTGTATATGTGTCGATGATTATACATTCGATTAAATAATTTTTTGTTTAACTGATATAGACCCACTGAAGGAATTTCTTCAGCTTTGAATACCGATATGAAGTATCACTTGAGTCTCCCACTCCCAACAAAATCAATCATCCTTTAGAAAATATAATTGGGCGGGGAGGAAACGTAGGAAGCAACAATAATGCCCTGCAACACCTACAACAAATTTTGAATCAAAAATAGATGGCTCAAATGGGCAAAGTTGTCTTATACATAATATTTAATCATTTACAGTATCATTTTTAAAAGGAGCATGTGCTTAATAAAGCTTTATATTTTATTCCCACTGCTCTAGTGTCTGAAGTACAGTTAGCGAATGATGTAAGAACCTTAAGTAGAAAATTAACTCTTAAGTTGTTTTTGAAAGAATGAAGTATTGAAACAAGTTCTGAATTTGTATTTAGGGTGTCTACTTTGTACCTGCCACCAATAAATCTGTGGCTGCGTTTGAGAAATTAGTGTTGATAAACTTGTACTTTTACTTTTAAGTCAAATACTTGTGGCTATTTTATTTTAAATCCATTTGAAAGGTCAGCATTGAAAAAAATCAATGTCTAGCAAAGATATTACAATGCTGCTTATAAGGGTCGGACTACTGTTGCTTGGGATATGGATAAATACAAAAATGAGGCTCTGTCAAAACTATTGGATGCAAGGTTCTACCAAAAGATGTTTTTGGACCCTACATTGCATTTTAGAAGGAAAGAGATGCATTTTATATCAATCCATAGATAACAGCATTATTTATAGAAAGGCAGCCTTTGAATTAACTGTGGCAAACCCTCAAATGCAAAATCTAAATTTACTTCCTAAGATACACAAACATGCCATTATCTCCCTAGGTAGACCTACTGTACCTGGCTGTGGCTCATTAACAAAACATTTATGTGAGTATTTAACCATTTACTTGAAGCCCCTATTGGTTTTGGTCAGAACTAGAATCTCTTCTCTATCCCTATCCCTACTTAATTTTTTCAAATATTAAGTGATGCACAAATAGGACAGAACTGGTATATATGTACATTGGATTTCAAATCCTTATACACAAATATATCACAATGACCTGGTTTAATGGAATTGGAATATGGGATGCTAAAGCCAATTTGTATATTCCTGGCTTTAACACGTTTCTCCTTTGCTTGGCTGAACACATCTTAACAAAAATGTATTTTATTTTAATGCAGAATGTTTTTACAGCTTAAAGAAACAGCTATGGGTGCATCTTTTGCTTCAGTTTATGTTGATTTGTTTATGGGCAATCTGGAAGAACAATTGATTTATGATTCTAGTAATAAATTGTTTATATATGTGATGGACATGGCACCATTATATGGATGACTGTTAGCAAGTATGGACCTCTGATTTAATAGAATTGATGGATATTTAAATGAAAATATATGAGGAGTACAATGCAGTATTAGTTATTACCATACATATTATTCTTTCCTGGATGTTTTTGTTACTAAACAAAGGGATGGTACTATATGTACCACTTTGTTTAGAAAATAGTTCACAAGAATTATTTTTGGGGGGCCACTATTTATCATCCCAAACATATTAATAATAAAATATATTTGTCATTCTGATAAACAGGATTATCAAGTGTGCTCACAAGATTTAATTAATACATTTGTGCCATGGGGATTTTTGGAGCAAGTGGAAGGCTGATGGTAAAAACAGATTAGAGCTATTACAATATTCTAAGATGCAGAATAAATCTGTTGATTTTTCTAAGCACCTTTATTGAATTATCACTTGTGAAAAGACAAGCTTACACTTATAGCACCAAGCAAGCTAGCAAACTCACACTGGAGTGCAAAAGGAAATGCAAATCAATAACTGAATGTCTAGGTAGCAAACGGCACAAAAAGAACTTTAATAAAAGGTTGAGCGCTTTCATCTATATCACACGATAAACATCATTAGAACCATTTAAAAAATTGCTGTTAGGTCCAAACAAGTATAAAAAGACATTTAAACACACGGGTCTATATTATAAACATGAAAACTATAAACAGTGAATACATCTACAGCAACACATAAAGGTCGATGTACCTAAAGAACAAAATACATAATCAGCAAAAATGAAAATGCTGAACGTATTTCGTCAATCAACAACACCATGCAGGTAAGCTCAAACTAAATAAAATTAAATTAACACACTTTTGCAGGGGGGCAAGCCCCCCTGCACCCCCCATTTCCCACTACTTAAATATACCAACTCAGAGACCGCACTTCATTGGGGAAAAGGATATATTTCCTCATCCCCACAATCGCCCTGCTGGGCAAGCAAATACATTCGGCAGTTTCATTTTTACCGATTACGTGTTTCGCTCTTTTTGTACATCAACCTTTATGTGTCGATGTAGATGTATTCGCTATCTTGAGCTTTTTTGTTAATAATATAGACACAAACACATGCACCCTCTAAAAACACCAATCAGACTTCAAAACCAAAAATCCACCAAATGCGTTAAAGGGCCAACAATCAAATACACTCATTGAACCATTTCCAACTAATAATTATCCAAGCTGAAAAATTAAAATGAAGATGGGAATAAAAATAAAAATAAGGATGAACAAAATATGAATACAACACAGTCAGCTAAATCATAACTTAGAAGATCTGTTTTAATTCACTTGTAATGGAGATGGCTTCATTTAAGCCAGGTGGGCTCGTAGCATCAAGGCGTAACTGCCAAAACATTTCCCTGTGCAATAGTTGATTCAGCCTGCCCCCACAATACAAGTCTGACTGGATCTTCTCTAAAATGTGAAAATTCAAATGTTTGTAATTGCTTGGTGATTATTTTTAAGACAAAGTGTTCTGTTTCTTTAATTCATTATTGGTTATTTAAGGGCTTAAGTGGGTACTATTTAAGTAAATCCCAACTATTATTGAATCAGTTCTGAAGTCCTGGGTTTGTAGGGATGAAAGTGCTCAATTTTTTTCTTTGCATTGACTTTTAATAAACAGGGATAGTTTTTAAGTGGTTTTGAGTACAAACATTTTTAAAGTGCATCTGAATCTATCTTCCTCCTGTATGTTATTTTTATTGTGCTGGTTGTTAAATTACATATAAAATATCAAAATGCAGGAGAAAAAATTCTTGATTTTATGCAACTCTCAGGGAATCACAAAACACTTGGCTGCCTTGACTATTTCAATTACATGTGGTCTGAAATATTGTGTAAATGAATTTGTGCCTATGTGATTTTGTAATAACTATATCAAGTATCTATTCTGGGGATTTATCATTGGGTAATATTATTAAAGGCAATGTTCTTATAATGTAGAGTACAAATCATATTAATAAAGGAACAGGTGGAGACAGATTTGAATATATCTGACATGGTTAGATCACCTTGATCAGCTGAAGCACTGGTCACTAAACCAAGGGATTCACAGAGAGTCTCATCTCCATAAGAATTTTATGACGGATATTTTAACATTATTATACTATAAAATAGCTGGAGGAGTCAATACATTTTGAAACAGGAACAAACACATTGAAAGAATTATCATTTGTTTTATATTAACTTTATAAGGATTTTTTTCTTCAGTGCTCATCTTCAAATCAATTTTATCATAAACCTCTGTACATGTCTTTCAGACTATTTAGAAATATTTTTTTTATATACACTATTCTTGAAAAGGTAATTCCTTTTTCAAACAACTTTACTGAATTATCACTTGTGACATAGGCAGATTTACATCAATTGGTCTGCATTATCTTACTCACTTGATTCAAAACATAATCCTTCATTTCATATGATCATAGGAAGTTACTAGGCTATTAGTCCTGAGGCTCTTATAAGCCTAGCCAAGAGTTTAGCCCATGTTTAGACAAGTCAGTACCCAAAGTCCCTGTCCAGCAGGGACACAGGTGGAATCCCAGGAATGTATTTTCTGTTTCCCATCCAGTTATCCAGGTTTCACTTAAAAGGGATAATGAGGTACTCTGCTTGATGTGGACAGAGTCTCTTCCACAGATGGGGGAGTGTCTGGGACACAAATCTGTCCCGCCAACAAGTCATATTGATGCTACAGACCAGGTTGAGGTTGTGCATATGGGTTACTCAAGTGGAGCTTGACTTGCGGATTTGCAGCAGTCCCATCAAGGTGGGGTCTGAAATTGCTTTGTGTGCCAGACAGGGGTCACCTCTGAAGAATCTGTATGAAACTAAGTAGAGGGACAGGGCTGTTAGCCTATCTGTGTAGGGTAGATGTTTGAGGCCCTGGATTCTTTTGGTGAGGAACCTCTGTCGTCTCTTCAGCTGCTACATGTGCTTTGCAAGGTATATGCCGAAGGGGCCGTTGTACTCGATAATTGGCCTAATAAGGGAAGAATACAGGGATGTTATGACCTCTTTCTCCCTGGATGAGATACCTTTACTTATAAGGTGGGCCATGTAGAAAGCTTTCCGTTGAATGGAAGCAACATGGTGCTCAAAAGTCAGGTTGCTATCAACCTGGGTACCCAAATCCTTCATGATTGAGTGCATGCTTAAGACATCGTTATTAATGTGATAATATGTGGGGATGTCACTCTCCCCAAAGGGGATGATGATGCATTTTTTGGCAATCAGCTTGAGGCCATGTCTCCAGTACCAGTCATTTGTTTGTGTGAGACCCCCTTGGATGACATCCACATCACTTGGGGAATGTATGATCATGCGCAGCTTGCAGTCATCTGCAAACTTGGTCAGCCATAGCCACTGGTTTTGGCCTGCACCTCAGAGAAGTATATCCCGATTAACAGAGGGTCCATGACCGATCCCTGGGGTACACCGCTTGTTACAGGTCTACTGCTTGAGGTGGCTTCCTCTACTTTGATTATGTGGGTTCTATCAGTGAGCCAGTTTGCTGCCCATCTGATAACATATGGATTGATGCCTAGTTGAGACAATTTATCTATTATGCCCAAGTGGGGAATAGTTTCGAAGGCTTTGGCCAGGTCAAGGTAGGCAGTGTGCACAGTCTTCTCCTCATCCATGGCTTTGGTGACTATCTCAAAGAAGTCGACCAGATTTAACAGACATGACCTCCCCTTGACAAAGCCAAACTGTGTGGGGTTGAGTGTTTAGACGTTGCCAATGTCCCTGTTAATGAGGTCCATGATAATCCATTCCATGGTATTGCAGATCAGGCTAGTTAGACTGATGGGTCTATAATTTCCTGGATCGGTAGATGCTCCACCTTTGTGCAGAGGGATGACAGTAGCTGTCCTCCATGTCACTGAGACAAAGCTGGTACTTGGGCTTTGGTTGAATAAGATGCCAAATGGTGCTGCAAGTTCATGCCTGAGTTCATGTAGGATGCAGCCTGGTATGTTATCGGGTCCCATGGAGGCTGTATTTTTTGCCTTTGAGAGGCAGTGATGACCTGTTCCCTAGAGTAAGGGGAGGGGGCAGGTACTGGGGATGTCCTGATTTACTGATGGGGGGACAGAGGGGTGAAGTTTTCAGTGAATCTGTTAGCCAGTAGGTTGGCTATATCTATAGCATTTGTATATGTGGTGTTTTTGACCACCAGTTCTGAACAGATCTGGGTGCTTCCTTTGAGATTGCAGACATATATGAAGAAGGCCTTATGATTGTCTCTAGTAGATGTGGCCAATTTAGACTCTAAGTTGGCATTAGAGGATTTCACTAGTGCTCTTATTTGCTTGTTCAGGCTAAGGAGAGATTGCTTCCAACTGGGGACCTGCTTTTTCTTGGTCCTGGACAGCAATTTCTTTCCTTTTGTTATAGAGTTTATTTATTGCAAATGTCCACCAGACAGGTTTACCCTACCTTGTGGAGGATGATTTTGTCGTGTCGGGTATTCGTGATTCCACACATCTATATAAATGTTTGTATAGTACTTTGGTGTAGATTTGGACATTTAAGTACAATTTCATTCTCTCAGGCCTTTGAAAATTAATTATATAGCAATCATACTTTTTGAAAATGTTTACTCAGTTGAAAAATATAATTATTTGCTTTAGTCAGCATCAGATCATCAGCAGTATAAGTAATTCTTGTCAGCATAACATCTTTAATTATAGAGGAATATATGAATTGGCAAAATAAATAAAGTCACACAAGGACGACAGCTTTGTCTCATCCCTGTAAATAATAAAAAACTCCCCATGTTTTCCTTGTTTATCTTAATATAAGTGCATGTTTCCTTAAATATATTTTAAATTATATTAATTGTGCCATGAGGAGGAAATAAATTAAATAACTTTTGAAATATAATCATAAATCAAAGGTCTTTGATGTATCCAGCTTTAATAAATCTAAGTAAGCTGTAGAAAGGTACTCTGTGTGAAGTATAATAGGGTGTAAAAATGTATTAACCTCACACATTGATCTTCCGGGACAGAACCAAACTGAGATTTAATTAGAATATTATAGAACCATATCTATTTTAAACTTAGACTAGCAAAAAAATGCCAGACTAAATTTAAAATAGATATGGTTCTATAATGCATTTCTGGAGTGCCATCTTTTTTCTTCTTTCTTGATCAGAATTATTCTTGCTTCTGGCAAAAAATTATGGTATTACCCAATTCAGACTATTCTTACAATTAAGCATTTCAACCAACAAGGAGGCTAATTCCTCCTAAAGGTTAGATATAAAAAATCAGACATACAGCCATCAGTACTGTCCTTTACTTAGTTAACTCAGAAATACTCTCCTTACTATCCTGCAAAATAATCTCAAATTCCCAAAACTAAACTTTGGAGTATCACCTATCTAACCTTATTTTATATTTTCTAACTTAGTTCATTCCTTATTGTAAATATTTTCAAAATGTTTCATACACAAAGTTACTACCTCATTATGTGATGCATATGTTGCACCATTTACCTCTCTCAACATTGTAATAGTGTCCATACATGTGTTCTTTGTATAGTGAAAGCCCAAAGCTTTCCCTATGTTATTATTCTACATATAACCTTATTTGAAGGTATTATTTATATATTTGGACTTCACATTTAGTTTTTTCCCCTTTGATATTGCCTTCTATATTCTGATATACTTATCATAATTCAATAAAAGATGTTTACTAATACCAAGCAGTTTTTTTTGTTAATCAAATTTAGATATGTAAGATAACTGCAGAATTATTATTTTTCCAAAAAATATTTATATACATCCTTATTACACTATAAAAACCAGGAACACTAAATCAGTTTGCATACAATTTTTCTTTTATATTTACGTTTCCTCTAAAAGAAAGAAATTCTGCATCTAATGTCCATATGGTTTATAAATGAGACAGCAATTTGTTCTTAAGACATCCTTATTGTATGCAATCAGATGAAATAATAAAATAATCAGTTCTTGAGCACAGTTTGGCAACATGAACTTTATAGGCGTATGTTCCTACATTTGGATTAATATGTCAATCAACATACATTTTTCTTGAATCATCCAAAGCTGTAGCACTCTCCCATGATTAACAATATGCATTACTTCTGGGAAAAAAGATTTATCTAATAATGGATGCAGTATAATATTCCAAACTCCACCACTAATTATGGAGGTATTTCTTAAATTATGTAGCACTTTACAAATAATGTCTAACAACAACTGGTAGTCAGAAAAGGGACCATATCTTGACCAATAGTTAAGAGGCATTGTATTCCAATGTTACAGCTAAATATTCCCAATAAGTTCAAAGTGAATATCTTGAATGTAGCCAACCCAATTATGTTGTTAATAATAATTACAGTCTCTGCTGTTTTAGATGCATAATTTTTAAACATCCTGAATCATTTTATATGTTATCCTTATATATTTGCATTGTTCATTGCTGATGTGTTTCTTGAAGCAAATTGCTTCCTTGGGACAATTTTTGAAATAAATTGCATTATGCATTTTAGTTTAAAAAATTGTGAGCACCATTAATATTTAAAGACAAAATATTCCACTGTATAAATATTTATATATATATATATATATATATATATATATATATATAGAGAGAGAGAGAAAGTATATATTGATATTCACATAAAGGTTAGTTGCAGCATACAGACATGGATTAATCACCATATATCACATCCATGATAAAAGGCAGAAATAGGAGATGTGATAAGGAAAGGACAGTTAAAAGAAAATATAAGAAGCTCCATAGTAAAGTCCATCCATGATTTGATGGGGTGTATTGAGTGAGTCGTACAGAAATGACCTGGAGGGAGGTACTAAATAATATCCAAAACATAGAGTTTATGCCTGGCCTTAGCTTCAGTGTGAAAATAGAAGTGGGGGTGGATATTCAGATAACTTTCAATTTTGCAGGATATACAAAGGGCTATTTTACTTGTTTCTACCATAATTTGCAATTAATATGACAGAAAACCTGGCACTGTTCATGTCATAGGGTACAACAGAGAACATCAATATTTATGTTCCAGATTTATCTTCTTCATCCTTATTACTGCTGAGTATATTCATTCCTTGGGTCAGTTTTTATAAACTTTACTATAATGAGTTGCAGGACATTCATTTAAAGTATCCACTCTGCCAAATGTGGAGCATTTATGAAACCAATACATCTGGATATGGCCCATATTGTCAAAATGTAAAACTGTACAGAATATTGTCTGTAGGATACTTTCCAGACTATTTGTTTGATCTCACTGCATTGGAACTCTTAACATATTTAACTTTTTCCTTCTCATCCTTGCCTTTAGTCAACTTATTTAGCAAACAGCTGTGTCCTTCTGTATACTGTTCTATCGTATATTTTAGCAACTCAATCTTATGCTCTGTGGACTTGACTCAGTCATGTAGCTCAGTTATATGAATATTGTGACTATCTTTTCATTTACTGATTTCTTTAATTCTATGTTGCATTAAGGAAATATTAATTGATGTTTTTAAATTATCCAAGTTTAAGAAGATGTAGCTGAGTATTTCTGTTTATAAATTAATGAATGCTTTATCAAGTTTTGAAATGATAACATAACGGCAATATGAGCCTTACTGTGTAAAAGCTGAGTTGGTTTACATGAAAAAATATCATTGTTTTTTGCAGGTTCTGATATAGTGGAGTCAAGCTCTGTCTGATTACATATCTTTTCAGTAAAAAATATCTGGAGCCTATTTTGCCCCTTAAGCTAGAGCCTGGTACCAGTGATACATCTGAAACAAACCTGAAACCATTTCCAGTTTCAACATTTCAATCTTATAGCACTGTCTCTCTCCTTTGACCTTCATATAGAACAAATAAAAGTAAAAATCAGCAAATGTCTCTCATGAACCAGAAGAATTTCTCATTTTGTCTTTCCCAAACAGTGTAATAGAACAGATAAGCTATTTAATTAACATGAGTAGAATAATATAATCCCTTATTGCATCTGCCTCACAATAAATAAATAAATAAATAAACAAAAACAAAAATGGCCTCACTCCAAACTACTGCAAGCAAAATATGTAGACGTATTACAATAGCTCCACAAAAAGCATCAGTAATGTCTCCTCAATTAAAGTGAAATGGTGTTGAAACTGAAAATGCATGGCTACCACTCAAGTAAACTAACACTCATATCATCCCAGTTTAACTTCTTGTCTCAGTCCATTGTCCTGCTACATCAACAGAATATGATTCATACAAGTGACCATTTTCTGTGTTATGTTCAAAAACATGGGATTCCTTCTCAGTCTTCTTCAGAGATCCATCCAACTTAAATCATTCTATGCACATTACTTTAGCATCTCATTGACAAGTCCAAATGCTGCAGCTTTACTCCTTTCAATATTCTTTGACTATCTGTCCTCACATTATCTCTATTCCTAACTTCTATTCTACCTTGTCTTACACCCCTGTTATCTTACTTTGTGCTTTTATTTCCTTATTTTCTCCTACAAGAATAAGAATATAAAAATGCAACAATCGTGTTACTGAGCACATGTGATGGTGCCCAGCATATATACATATGCATATACATAGTAATTAGCTCTAATCTATTCCTGTTTGTAGAGAACTCTTAAGATGTTCTTTAAGCATGAAGTAGAAGCAGTGATGCCAGTTCTCCATTTAATATGAATTATAAAAATAGCAGGTCTGTTACTCTAGACTGTGTTTATTCTAATGTGTATTAAACTATTAATCATAGACTTTAATTTTAAAACTACTTTTTTATCTAAAACGCTTTTCTTCCTAAAAATGTCAGTCCCATAGCTTTCATGCAAAATCAGATAATTAAAAAAAATATGGAGTGAATGTTCAGGTACAAGACAATATGTTCACAGTCTTGACTCAAAAAGCATTACAAAGAGTGACATTTCCATTTTATTTTATCTAGTAAACACAGCAAAGCCAAATATTATGCCAATTTGCATAGTAAAATACAAGTTTCTGAATCACATCTCTAAACAGCTACTACATTACAAGGTCTAAACAATAACAAAGAAACAACACCCTCTCTAACTTTCCATTGTTGGCAAATGAATTAAGCTTATTCAGAAGCAGAACAGAAATAATGTATTTCTTACATCATTCAGTTACAAGCTACACCTACATTACAGGCTGTATCAGTGATCGCAAAATAAAATGATGATCTTCTAAATATTGCTAAATGTTTAATTGTTACTTATTTTATCAGTGTCATGGATCATAATAAAGAATTAGACTTGGCCAAAAGAAATTAGTTTACCAGACGTGTTAGACTTACCTAGCTTAGTCCCTGTGTCACATCTGTTTATCTGGCCTGAAGTGCCATTTCTTTCTAATTTTACTGAATAATCAGCCAAACTGTGTGTTTAACATATCTACAGACTGTGCTCTTATAGATATATTAACACTAAACAACCAGGCATCAGGTGGTGGAATAAAACTGTTTGAATTTGCACTTTAAGATCTCTTTGTTATCACCAATTGCCTAGAATCCAAACATATCACTAGCAACACTGTAGTTGTCCTACAGACAATGCAACACATCCTGGGTTTTGTGTTTACAAAAGGCAATACTATAAAGGTTAAATAAAGGTTCAATCAGTGATTTCCCAAATGAAGTAATGAAACAAAGACAAAAATAGAATAAGAACCGATAGGACTTCACTATGTATGTCCAAGGCTGGTGAAAGACAAAGCAGACTTGTGGGTTGTAGACAATCTAGAACATTTGTCCAGAGGACTCTCTGTGTAACTCTGGAGATATAACCGTACTTTGGTGTATATACTTGTATTCCACATACAGAAAGGCATTTTCCATATCTTTTGGTTTTCCTTGAGTAAAGAAACAACATGATTTTTGTTTTTGAACACCTGACTACTGAACCAAACCTTTCTCTAAGTGCACCAATTAGGCAGCAAAAGTTTTGAGAACTGACTACAGTTTTGCTAATTTTGAAAGAGTGAATTGAGTGGCTTAAGTGGACATTGTACCCACAGTCCTACTGGATAATTATCATAAATAGTATGTATTAAAGCTAATAAGCAAATTGATAAAGTATAAACATTCAAATTATGTCTTATTTAAACTCTAAAGAAGCTGGGTATGTACCAAAGAGGTAATGTGCAGCAGTTTGAAGGAAAACAAGGTAATAACAAAAAATAAATTTGTTGTTAAGCAGAATACAACACTAGTCAATTTGAACCAATTTTAGGCATAATCCAGGAGCATTGCCTGGTTAAGTAACTTGCTGTGAGTTACAACTCCTCCCAATGAGTTGAATGAATTCTACTACTGCATTTTTGTCTTTTACACACACTATTGAGAGAGAAAGTTGCAATTATTTAGATATACACCTGTACAAAAACAAGGAGAGCAATAGGTTTGAATCGCCCATTTATAGAAAACCAACCTATTCAAATATTTTTCTTCATTTTGATAGTAATAACCCCTACTGGCAGAAAAGGAACTTGGTAAGAGGTCAGATGATTAGACTGTCAAGACTGGAGACTGATAATGAGTGTTGCTTAAGGAAATTAACATCTTCAAAGAAGTATTCAAACAAAGGAATCCTACATGCCTTATTGTAGAACAAGAAACCTTAGTCTTGAGGGATAGGTCACCTCAATATGCTCCATTATTGAGGTATCCTGATTCACAGCATAGACTAGTAAAAAAAATGAATTTAATAACACCAGTTGTGTTTTGACTTTTGATCAAAATTTCACCATTACCTGAAAAATAATAGAAAAGTGGAGTATTCATAGATTTTACTTTGTCCAACAAGTTAGGACCAACACCCAAAACGGTCTTCAGAAGGGGCAAGAACATGAAGAACATGTTTGAAAAGAATAATAATTCCTGGGTTGTTTTTTGTAATTTGGGTAGTATGAAAAAATGTGGAGCATGTAAAGAGTGCAGATTCATACATGAGACTACCAACATTATTTTAGAGTATTTTAACAAGGTTCTACCCATACAGGGGAATTATGACTACAACACAAGAAAGATGGTATATGTGGCATCTAGTTTGTCATGTACTGCATTCCTACATAAGAAAGATGGAGAATCAACTTAAAAAAATAATTTATCAACAGACATACACCAACAAGAGGAAGGATAAGTCAGATTCACTTTACATGCACACTAGTAATTGCCCTAATCTAATTTTTTTTTGAATTTTAGAAAAGGTGGCAATAAATAATAGGTGAGGAAATTGGTCAAAGAAAATAAAACCAGTGAAGAAAAATCCACTTTAATAGTTGCAGAACATCAGTAAGTGCTTTCGTCTTAAAAAAGACTTCTTCAGACTGAAGTGAATACAGTCACAAAACATTTAAATAACCAATTAATAAGTCACATGACAGGCTTGCTCAGTGTTCTAACCCTTTGTGTTTCAAAACTCTTCCCTATTGTTCAAGCCTGGAAAATGGCAGGCATTTAGTTTAACCTGCCACTTATATTCAAGCCACTCCAATTCATCTTCAGGGTTAAAACATAATTCCATATCCTTTAAAGCTTCTAAAACTTCTTCTTCTTCTTTCGGCTTTTCCCAGTTAGGGGTTGCTATAGCAGATCACCTGTCTGCTCATGACTGGCAGTGGAGTTTTACAGTGCCGAGTTGCCAGCCCGGCACCCAACCTTCCACATAAGTTACAAAACAATGGACAATTGGTAGCTTAAAATGAAAACGGATGCCATTACTATTTTCAGCTAACACTGATTCCACTCTTTTAAAGTATCTGGCAAAACCTGGAAAAACTGTGTGTGTGTTGTAAGTCCAAGAAAGTGTTGCATAGCCCAACCACTGTGGGTATCCACTGTGGAATACAGTACCCTCTAGATAGAAGAACAAAGATCACAGTCAGCATGAAGTCAGGTCTATGTTAAATAAACAAACGCCCAAAATGTCGAGCACAACACACTTGAACACTTTCAAGTGAACGTTTACTTAATCGACAGCTCAGAATGTCATAATCCAGAATGTCAATAAGTTTTGTTTGGCCACCTCCTCCTCCCAAGTGCTGTAAGACACTACACCAACTGAAAGCAATAAAAATGTGAATATGTATGCGATGCACTCAACATATACAGGCACTTTCCTTCAATTTACTGCAAGCAATGTACTTTTGTACCTCACATACATTCAAAGCATTGTGATGCCCTGTACATTTAAGAATGATTTCACCATTTATATCCTTTTGTGTTACTGCACGTCCTTTACAAGCAGCAATGTCAGTAATGTGTATCTGTATTTTACTGGGCATTGTGATATATGTTTATTAAAGCTTCTAAAACTAAAAACTTAAAATCAACCTTACAGTTTCCAGATTTAAAATGCTTAGCTAATGCATTTTTTTCATCCCCTATAGAAATGGCATATTTATGTTCTTACATTCTCTTGTTTAAGTCACATGTTGTTCTTCCAATGTAATAACATTTACATGTTGTACAGAATACTAAACAGACCACAAATTTAGACTTACAAGAGAATGTTTCATTAATATAAATTTTATGTTGTTAATAAATAAGTGTGTTTCTTCAGTGTACAGACAATTGCATGTCACCCCCTATTTTGTAATTGTGTCACAAAAATTATTGCTTTCTATTTTAAATTCATTTTCAAAAATCAAGGTTATGTTAGTGACAAGTTTGTGAAGCCTAGTATTTATAACCCACCTCTAAGGAAAGAACTAGATTTATTTTTAAATATGTGAGAAATTCAAATTTTACAAATGCTTGATAACAAAACATCCTTTAGGTATTATAATATAACTTGTGAAGAAAGGACTGCTTTTTATGCTTTGAAGAATGATGAGAGTACAGTAATTTTCAACGCAGACAAAGGGGGAGCTTTGGTGATAACAGAGGAAATTATGAGTTTGAAATGTTTAAGTTGTTGTCTGACAAAGATTTTTAAGGCAAAGTTTATTTTAGAGAAGTCAAAAAATGTTATTCTTTTATAAATTGTATGATTGAAGAATGGTTTTGCACTTGAAGAATAACAGAAGCTACAAGGGAGTATTTATGATTGACAACCCTAAAGCCAGCTGAATTTTTGGAATACCAAAAATTCATAAGGACATGAACAGCCCTCCTTTAATGCCTATAGTTTCTAGCACTAACAGTAAAACTGAGAGTATAGCCATTTATGTTGACAAGCATTTACAGCAAGTTGTAGTTAAGAACAAAACATACATTAAAGACACCCTTAATTTTGTTGACAAGATTAAAGATGTTACAGTTTTAGACAGCAACGTTTTAGTAATTTTAGACATCAAATCATTATATATGGTCATACTGAATAAAGAAGGTATGGACACAGTTAGGTTACAACTGATAAGATCAAAAATGTTTTCCAGCAATATGGTGTCTCTTTTGATGGAACTGTTGGACATTATCCTGAGTTACAATTTCTTTAGTTTTAACAACCAGTTCTTTAGACAAACTAATGGAGTAGCAATGGCCCCCAGTTACATAGATTTATTTATGAATTCATCCATATTCTTGATAGTGTTTACATGGACCAAATAGTGACCATGTTTCATTTTATTGATGACCTGTTTTTGGTCTGGAGAGGGACAGATACTACTCTGGAAAGTTTTATAACCTATATAAACAATGTATGTAGTTACTGAAGAAATGTACAGACTGGGATAAACATGCAACTGGAAAAGCAAAATCCAAATGTAAAACAAAATGACCAACATAATAACACAGTAGCTGAAGATAAAAATTAGTTTTATTACCAAACAAATAAAATAGGTAAGCGCTTTCACTTTTGCTTCATCAGACCATATACACAGAGAGAAGAGCAACCTTTACTTATAGGTAATCCAATTACTAGGCAACTAATCACATGCTAAAGGTCACAGTTAAAGGAGAAAGACATAATGAAACTACAGCTTGTGTAAAATTATATATATATATATATATATATATATATATATATATATATATATATATATATATATATCAGCTAGTGTGTTATTCCATTGGTCATTTTGTTTTACATTTGGATAATGTATGTAGTTATTTGAAATTTACTTACCAGTACAACTAAGTTTCTATTAATTTTTAGATATGTGTGTTTTTAATCTAGGGGATAGACTTGCCACCATAATTTACAAAAAAGAAGTTCAGAACAACTCATATTTGCATTTTAGCAGTATGCACCCTTAAAGAACCAAAATAAACTTAGCTAAAGGTCAACTGATGAGAATCAGTGAGTTAACTGTAAGAGAGAAAGATTATGCAATAGAAAGCAATAATTTGTGTGACAAATTACAAAATAGGGGGTATCTACAGAGTTTGGTTTCTAATACTAAGTCTATGGTTACACAGCAAAGAAGTGCAACTACATCTAAAACACAAAAAAATCAGAACTAACAACTATAACATTAGAATGCCTGAAACAAACAGTTTGGATTCCAGTGTTATAAAAAATATAATAACTAACAATTGGAATCTTTTCAGAGGTGCTCCTGACATTACAGAAGTTATTGGTAATAAACCTCTTTTTACACAAAGAAGGGCCAAAAGTTTTAAGAACTTTTTTCAAGAAAAAATGAATTTGCCCAAGGTTAGAAAGGAAAGGCATGATCAAATGTTACAACTGTAACATGTGCAAGTTTCTGTACACTGAAGAAACACACTTGTTTATTAACAGCATGAACATTTATATTAATGAAACATTCTCTACTGAGTCTAAATTTGTGGTCTATTTAGTATTCTGTTGTTGTTGTGTCTTTTGGCTTTTCCCGGTTAGGGGTCGCCACAGCGGAACTCCTGTCCGCTAATGACTGGTAGTTGATTTTTACATGCCGAGTTACCAGCCCTGACGCACAGCCTTTAATGAAGGTACGCCCATTCACGCATGTCTCCATGCAGAAGACGCTCTAGCTGAGAAACGAACCGGACAGCGTCTTACTGTGAGGCGACAACGCTACCACAGCACCACCACCGCGGGTCATACAACATGTAAATGTTATTACATTGGAAGAACAACATGTGACTTAAACAAGAGAATCTATGAACATAAATATGCCATTTCTATAGGGGATGAAAAAATGCATTAGTTAAGCGTTTTAAATCTGGAAACTGAAAGGTTGATTTTAAGTTTTTTGTTGTAGAAGCTTTAAAAGATGTGGAATTATGTTTTAACCCTGAAGATGAATTAGAGTGGCTTGAATATAAGTGGCAGGTTAAACTAAATGCCTGCCATTTTCTAGGCTTGAACAATAGGGAAGAGTTCATTATGTTTTTGAAACACAAAGGGTTAAAACACTGTGCAAGCCTGTCATGTCTCTTATTCATCAGTTATTTAAATGTTTTGTAACTGTATTCACTTCAGTCTGAAGACGTCTTTTTTAAGATGAAAGCGCTTACTGAAGTTCTGCAACTATTAAAGTGGATTTTTCTTCACTGGTTTTATTTTCTTTTTGATTGTTTGGTTAAACCAGAACTGAATTTCACTGCTTTTTGTTGGGTAACTTGCAGGTTCTGCTTAATGCCACACAATTCCCAGGGATCAATGATAGAATTTCCACTAGTAGTTTACTATCATTAAAAGTAGATAAAATTTAATAGGTAGTCTTTTGTAACATATTGTATTTTTGTATTTTGTATTTATTGTTCTTATTATCAGCTGGTTCCAGTGTTCTAGTAGAAGTTAAACATTTAGCCTTTTTAAATTTTATTGCATTGTATGTTATTTGGATCAAACGTGTGATACGATGAATGATGAATGGGAAATGGTCTTTTAAATGAACTTAGGATTTTAATTTTTGGATTTTGATTGTACTACTTTTGTAATATAAGGGAGAGGTTATAATGTAAAGTTAATCTGATAAAGTTCTGTTTTGTCAATTAAAGGAACAAAAACGCTCATCTATTCCTGGTGTCTAATGAGTCTTCCTTACAGCAGCAATCTAGGTTGTCAGAAATTTAGACTGTGGGAATCAAAGCAAGAACTGCTGAAAAGTTACCATGTTTTACCATAGTCTTAAACTTCTTTGCTCAAAGTGGCAGAAATTTACTGTTCTCCACCCATTACTTTTAAAGGAAGTTGGCTTTAAGGAGGTGCTAGACAGAGGTGGATAGTATGAATAAAAGAGAAAATTTTGTGAAGGAAGTGATTTATTAAAAGAAATTGATTAACTTGACAAATTAACTCCAGGTACTGAGCAGTACTTTGTTGATATTTGTAGAAATATCTCAATAGGACCAACAAGACCAGCAATAACAGGAGCATGGTGTAATGTCTGAAATGTCTTTACCAAGTCTACACTGAAGGTGCAAAAGGTAGTGTGAAATATACAAAGAAAAATATGGATTTCCTTAATATTTTTTCACAATAAAATAAAAATGTAATTTTCCATTATAATTACTCAAAATTTTATTTGGTTATTTCACTTATCTGCTGGTCTAATGTATATGTGACTCAAGGTATGAGACAGCCATTTTTAGATTACCTTGGACTACTGGCATTTACCCTAAGATATGCAGATCTAGATGTGTTTTATTCTGATCATAGATAATACAATCTGGTTCTTTCATAGAAGCCTACATTATTAGCCTCTTTTTATTCTTATAAAGACCATATTATCTATTGTCCCACAGACCATTTGCTGTAACTAATGCAGACAACAAACTCTATTTTATATAGAGTTTAAATCTCTCAATAGCCCATCTAATCCTCCTGAAGCAAATAGGATTTATTTGTGAAATATCAGCTGTTCTAGCTATCAAATAGATGCTTTTAAATTGTCCTTCAGCACAGATTTGTCATTCCCCTACTCTTTCTTAGTTTGGACACTGAAAATGTTTTCACTTGTCTACTGCAGTCATTTATTTAGGATATGTTGGTAAATCTGGTTTCCTTCATGGGTTTATTACTCAACAATAAGACATGAGGAATTAATCCAAAGTGCTCACTGCAAAATCATGGATGCTATCTCAAAATGCTTTTCTGTAATCCATTGGTCTAAACAGGGGAATCTGTTATTCTTTCTGTACATGCATACATTAACACATACCACAATGCAACTGATACAAACTCAAAGGACAGAATGTTCAACAACAATGCATAAGATACAAGCAAATGCAAAAGACATATTGTCTGCATTGCATCTAGAGCAATGGATCCATCATCCTTGGGAGCTGTTAAAGGAATTTGAAGTCTCTGTCTTTCTCTCTTTGCACATTGAATATAGGTAAAACTGAAATTTTGTCCACTAAACATTATCTATCATTAACTGGGTTCTAAAAACTGCATATCACGTCTACTGCCATGCATTAAAGATAAGGTACAGAGAAATGTATTATTGCAGGCTGTTTTCTTGATTGATATGGGCAAACCGCTTTACTTGTGATTTCACAAAGAAATATTAAACACAATTTAGATTTTTAATCTGAAGTAAGGACATCTATATAAAGAAACTAGCACTTCACAAGTATTGAATTTCTTGCAAAAAATATAGTGGAAGAATAAAATGAACAAGGGTAGCTTTATAAGCTATGCAGGTTATGTTGGTCAAGACAATATATAAAACCTTCCCCACTATGAGGTTGTATTTAAAAGAGGCATTTTAACTATAGTTGCACAGGTTTCAGCTGATGGTGAATGAACAAGTGGTGACTATAGAAGAACCATTGATTACTATGTACCATATGCTAAACATAGCCTTGGGTACTCAGGCTGGGGATATCCTGGCATGTCTGAATTAGCATGGGTAGAATGCTGATCTTTTATAGGAAATAATGCTTTTAAACAAAAATAATGTACTTTTGGTCTTCTCAGAATTCCCTGGACACATAGTCATTCCTCTGTAAAATATTCTGTTGGAAAACCTATGAAGTCTCCTGCTTAATGTTCAGCGTCAACAGATGATGGACATTGAGGCATAATTTTCACCCCCTTTAGACCTTTAGATTTTCACTGCATATGTTGCATTGTTCTTTAGTTTCTTAACAGGCACACATTTACTTCTTTCTGAATTATAGAGAGTCTAGAAACAGACACCACATAGGTAATGGTTGCAGAAGATTCTTCACAAGCAGTGCTACCCAGCCAGATCTAAGAAAGTGAAACCATGAGAATATACTACACTGTGTTTTTTACATAGATGGATGGCAAATTCTTATACTGGTATTATTCAAAACAATTGGGTGCACAAATTGAAGTTATTTCTATTCAATGTTATTTACTCATTCTTACGCTCAAGAAAGTAGTGGATTACCCTTATCTGTCTGAGGTGTTATGCACGGCTCTTCATGGATGTCTTACAGATTTCCTTTGTTATTCCAAATTAGACAATGTTGACATAACCACTTAGATATTCTTTTTGTTTCTGAACTTAATATTTTGGTCTATGAAATGCCTACTAAACAAGATGTAGCTGAGGTTATGTTATTTCTGCCTCTTGGAAGTGTTTGCATAGGTATACAGCAAGCAATTCAAATAATTCTTCCTCAGAAATTAGAGAAATATCTGCCAGAACAGAAAAATTATATTTGGAGAAGAAAAGAAATTATACTTATCAAAAATTTCGATGATTGGAAGTAAAGTAGTACGCATCATGGAAAAAATGTGGCTCAGTTGCACTTTTCTATAACTCTTTCACTAAAACAAAATTTTGTTGAAAACTGCAAATTTTAGATCTAGAAATATGATTTATTCCTCAATTCAAATGTATTAGCTGAAAATTCTGAATGTACAATGAAAAATAGTGTTGGGTGATGCTGGGGAAGGGCTACAAATGAATCAAACTCTTACTTTTATTGAAGAGGAGAAAGACAAAATGGTAGAGCTTAGAGAAACAACAGTAATTATAATCAGTGCTATTAATTAGGCATTTGTTATTTACAAGATCACAAGGTCTTAAAGACACTACAGATAATGCTTATGTTACAGACCTAAAGAACAGTGCAAAGACTTTGAACTTGAGAAGTTGACTAATTATTTAATAAAAGACATAAAATGTTATAAGACAGGATGAAACATGGAGCAAAAAAAGGTTCATGGATTTCTGAAGAGCAAGTAGCATTGTTAGTGCCTAGTTAAAATAATTAACTGACAAATGAGTATGTGTAAAATAAAATGAAAGTGAAATACTAAGCAAACTGGAAATTAAAACAAGACGCTCAGCATCAATATTATCATCTTCCAACAGCATTTCAATCCCTGTACAAACTAGGAAGTTGTCTTATACAGTTATTACATGCACTTTATATATTATGCTGCCTCTGCAGCTATTATATTGTTTGCTTCTGATTATTGTTTACTCTGGTTGGCAAAATTATTATGTAACATTTATGCAAAAGTTTGAAATTATTCCAGTTCTTTTGGATTATTCTCTTACTGTAAGAGTGAATTGTGTTATTCTGTTTAATTCTGCTTAATGAATAATTTTTAATTATGTTATATTTATTACTGATTAACACTAATAAAACATTGTGCAACCATTCAAGCTCTGTTTCATTACTCTCTTATTGCCAATTTGAATTATTATGCTATTTTGTTCTGTTTTAATGTGGGATTGTTTTAATTATGTTATGTTTATCAATATTTCCTACATGGATTGGGTTGTGGCTGAAAAGAGTCCTCAGACTAGTTCACTTAGCTGGTAAGTAAATTAAAAAAATAAATGGCAGTAAGTGTTACAAAAGTATTGATGTGGAAAAGAAAACCCTATGAGAATTAATGATAACAGAAAGAGTGCTTGCATAATTATAATTTGAGATTGCAGTAGGTGTAGCTGGAAACAAGAAAATAAATGTTGCCCTACTTTTAATCAACCCCACAGAATCTATGGTAGAAAAGGAAATTTCTTTCAGATGGAAAAACAAGTGCACTTAAAAGATTGTGCATGCTATTGAACAAAAATAGCAAACTAAACTTTATGAGAGTACTACTGAAGCTAGAAAAATTATATTGTGAAACATGCAATGTATCTCAACATAACTAGACATGAATGCATACTAGAATGCTGGAAAGAAATTTTCAGAAATAATGGACAAAATGTGGAATTTTAACTAGAATAATGTGCATGCTGTAATATTTTGCTAGAACGCATACTTTTAAATTGCTGGGACTACATAGTACTGAAAGTACTGCATGTACATTATTAACATATTCTGGTCACACAGTGTTATCTTTTAGTGAAAAAAACTAACAAGTAACTATAAAACTAAGAAACTTAAGCTTAGCTTCCAAAGACTAGCACTTAAAAGAGTAAATTTCCCTAATATTTTGGAATGTGTATCTTGAAAGAAGCTAGATATTCCAAGGAGAGAAGAAAAAAGCAGGTACTAGCCACCAGCTGAACAGCTTCAAAAGTTTTATTTGAAACAATTAAAAACAACAAGAATAAGCACTTTTGAGACAAGCCCTTCTTCAGATATAAAACTCAAATGAAGTTGCAGTTTTTATATGGCTCTTCATGTAGCATTCAGTACTGCACCCTCCTTTTCTTTAGTGCAGGTCTTAAAGGTATAACCCCATTTAAACCTGGGGTTTTGTATGCTGCTAGCTCAATGAGCCATTTAGTCTCATTCAGTTCTGTTTCATTAATCAGATCACCCCCCTTTTGTTTTTATTCACAAATTTTATAACCATAAACTTAAACTTATGATTTTCATACTTAGAAATGTGCTGGAAAAGTGCATTATGTTCATGTTTTAATCTTAAAGAAGACAAATGGTTAAAAATTATGTTTTTCAGCATACATAGTTTTTCCTATATAGAATGGACTGCAGTCTTTACAGATAGCTAGTTAAACAACATTATTTGTTCTACAGTCTGCATACAAATCAAAACAATATTGTTTTCCTGATACAGGGTGTACATAAGATTTTGCCTCCTCAATATACTCATATGCTTTGAAATTTCTGCACTTTCGTGTACCTGCGCATTGTGTAAAGTTGTTCCTACTTTTTTCTGTCTTCCCTTCATGACATAATAAATCTTTCAAATTTTTATTTCTTCTAAAACCAAACACTGTTTTTCCCCCACTGCCTTATCTATTTTTTCAACTGTTAGTAAAACATTCCAATTCTGTTTTATTATGTCACATATTCCCCCTATATTGTTACTGTATGTTAACATTAGCCTCATATTATCCATTTGTGAAGCTTTTGATTGAACAGATGTTCCATCCTGTTGTCTATGGGAAAACCATGGCCTAGACCTATTACTTCCGCACTGTTTACTCTTAGTAATAACATCTTTAACTCTATTCTCATTATATCCCCTTCGACAAAGGTTATTCTCTAATTTATCTATTTCTTGTTCAAAGTATGTATCCTGTGTGCATATACATGAAATTCTATCAACCTGTCCTCTTATTATACCATTGAATGTATATCTTGGATGCATGCTGTCATAAGATAGCATGCTATTCTTCCAACAGTTTTTTCTGAATAAGGTCATATCCAAAACTCCATTCTCATCCCTCAGCAGTTTAACATCTAAAAAAAATCTAAAACTCTGGTAGAATACTGCATAATGAACCTAAGGAAACTGGTCATGGATTCCAAATATTCAATACATTTTTGTAAGTCCACAACCCCCCCAATAACAAAAAAAGTCATCCACAAAATGCACATAGAATATTAACTTGTCCTTCCATGGGTGTTGTCCTCCATGTATAACTTCATTTTCCCAGTAAGCCAACACTAAATTTGCATAAGTGTTAGTAAAGGGGGTGCTCATACCCCTGCTTCTAGCGATAATAAGCATCTTGACACATGAATATGTTGTTTTCTAACATTGTTTTAAGAAGCTCACTTACCAGCCTAAAGTTATCCAGCTCAAAGTTAGCTACTTGTGATAGCATATGTTCTATGGTTAGTTTGGAATAGGTATTACTAATGACAGTAAATAAATTATTTACATCTAGTGTAATCATAATATAGTTCTGTCCTTCATTCTGTATAACACACTCATGCAGTAATGTTAGAAAATGTTCTGTGACCCTTAATATACTGGGAAATTTGTCTAAAACTTTCTTCAATGTACATTCTATCCAAATGGATACATTCTCTGTGACCCATCTCCTGCCAGAGACAATAGGCCTCAATGGGGGGGGGGGGTCAACCAGATCTTTATGTATTTTGGGTAGTGTTTTAAATATAGGCACCTATGGATGTTCTATCCACAAAAATGTATATAGGTCCTCTGACATTAGCCTCAGTTGTTTTAATTCTGTGAGCCTTTGCTTTACCTTATCAGCTGTGTGACTAACCATTATAGGGGATATAGATGTTAAAGTGTGTTCATCTTGTAGCACTTGTAAAACTTTTCTCTTGTAAAAACTCTTATTCATTACTACTACAGCTCCCCCCTTTTCCGCTGGTTTTATCACAATATCTGTATTATCCTTCAATGAATTCAATGCTTGCCTCTGTGAGTTGGACAAATTAAAAAACTTTTTATTGCCCTTGTCTTCTAGGTAACACTTTATGTCTGATTCACACAGTCTCAAAAAAGTGTTAACAGTAGAGTTAATAGGCAGAGTAAAAGTGCTGGGCTGTCTCAGTTCCTTATTCTGTGGCTGGTTTGAATTACCACATACATTTTTAAGTGCCAGAGAGAGGCGAAGAAGAGCAGATATCCACTTGACTGATGATACTAACTGCATTGTTTATAATATATCTGATTATCTTTTGTCTGTAGAGGAACAATATGTTCTTAACAAAGGCTTAACATTTGTACTGAGTACAGGAACTGTATATTCTCAGGTTATTCTTGACTTGATGTTATATGGTAGGAATGTGTCACTTAAAAATTTATATGGAACTTCCCTTTGGGAAGTCATCCATTATAGGAAATTACCCCATAAGACACCAGAACCAGTAGTCAGAAATTTGGGTACATATGTAGACAGTAACCTGGCTTTGGACCACCATGTGTCTAATGTGGTAAGGCAATCATTCCATGTTGCTCAACTTATAAGGAAGGGCATGGCATCTAGGTTCAAAGAACTCATCTAGCTCCAAAGAAGTCATTGTCTCACTGTATTTGGTCCTCGTCAGGCCCATCACTGAGTACAACGCCCCCTTTAAAATGTACCTGACAAAGCACATGCAACAATAAGCATGTACAATGCAGACTACCTCAAAGCCCTATCTGTATACTCTGTTTCCTACAGACTGATGAGAGAAAATCTATGCTTGGTATATAGGTCATCCTTGAATCCCACTCTGATGGAATGTTTGCATATCCTCAAAACAAATAGCATTAGAATTACTTAATCTAGGGTTTTAATCTTTGCTTATCACATAAATGGGACATGTTGGAGGGACAGGTATGTGTCTCACAGAATTCCCCTACCCATTCTTATCCCTATTGTTATTACTGTGCATTGGCATATTTATGTCAGCACTATTACCCTCAGAGGTGGCAGGGTAAGCATATGAGCTAATAAGGCTGGTTGTCCCAGAATGAGTGAGAACTGAAGTGCCCCTCCCTTCTTTTTATTTGGCTACATCCTTGGACCTCTACTATTCTCTCTATTCACCAACCAGCTGAGCACCTCCATACCCCACGCCTCTGTAGTACAATATGCTGATGACTCCACCCTAATATGTGCAGTCCCCATACTACAAGACTTCCACGCCATAACCCAAGACTCCTTTCTATCTGTTAAAACATGGCTCACTAACTCCCAACTCATTCTGAATCCCAATAAAACTAAGCTCCTTCTTTTTAGCCCAACTAGATCCCCCTTCATCTTCCCAGTCTTTTACTGTCTTGTCCAAAAATCAAACTATGATTACCCCAATAACACACACTTAACTGCTTGGGGTAGAAATTCACAATAACTTGAAATTTGATATTCACATAGCACAAACCATCAAGAAAGTGCACAAGAAACTAGGTGTCTTGTATCGAAACAAACAATTTCTTACAAGAAACATAAAAGCTACTATAGCCCATGCACACCTCTTATCAACCCTCCTCTACGTCTCCCCAATACTAACTAACCTCAGTAAAACTGACTTATTCAAACTGGAATCCTGCTATAATAAAATAGCAAGGTTTGTTATTAGTGCATCCTATAGGTCACATCACTGTACTTCTCTAAAACAACTAAACTCACTCAAACTCCCATCAGCTTCTACATTTTAACCAACTAACCTATGCACACAAAATTCTCCACCAGCCTGATAAAACCTCTGCTCTTCAAAATATTATACAGTCATATATTAATTCTCGATGGCTTCGCTCCAGTAACCTGGACCTTCTAGATACCACCAAAGGCAACAACTTAGCTGGGAATTCTCTCTTTTCCAACTACATTCATAAAACATGGAATGAGCTGCCAACACAAATAATATCTAACAGCTATCGTACAATTTAAAAAGCTCTTTAAGTCACACTTAACAGATACCTGGCTATGTTCCTGCAACTCTCCAGGACAGACCTCTCTTAGTCTTCTTGTAAGCTATTGCCCTTTAAAGTAATTAAAAAACAAAGAAAAAAGTATTAATAATATCTGCATGAAAATAGTCGTTTGTATCATTTAAATCGTATTTTACTTAGGATGATGTACAATGTGAATGCTTTGAGCAAAAGTATTGTGTTCATTATGTATCCGTTATTTGCTATCAATGCAGTAATTCCTTAGTGTTTGTTAACTTATGTCTGTAGTTGTCACTTCTGTATCCTTTTTGAATATTTGTTAAATTTCACTTTGTCGGTACTGGAGCTTTTCTCCCCGGGCTTCTGCTGAAAAAGGACCTGTGTCCAGTCAGACTTTCCTGGTAAACAAATGTCAAATAAATAATAAATAAAATAAATTAGGTAACATTTGGGATACTGAAGCAAGTGTACTTTCAATCTGTTTGAAAATGATTTTAAAGTTTTGATCTGAATTCAGCTTACAAATGAATTGTTTTCAGGGTTGAGTGACAGTCACTGAAAATAATGCCGTTTTTGACATGAATGAGTTTAGACACATGCAACAACTGGAGCAACCACAGAGATGGCTTACTTAAAGGATACAAGGCCTAAACATGATGTCCTACATTGACTGACTCAAAGCCTCAAAGGTCCTTCAAACTGCTAAGAGATGACCTGCTGTCTGGCATACAAGACATCCTCTAACCCATTACTGATAGATTTACTGTATATTAGCAAGTCAAATGGCATTAGACTAAGGATCTAAACCTCTTCTAAAACATCAACAGAACAGTTTAGAGGGGCAGGTATATCTTGCAGAGGATTCTGCTGCTACGGAAAAGACGCCACAGCCACATAAATCAAGGTCCATCCCTGTCTGTATTCAAAAGCAACTTGGATCTATGAATGGAAAACATAAAATTTACCCCAGGACTGCTGCTGTTCTAATGGACAGCGGCAACTTCTAAATGCTTTATCCCATGCATGGGTCCCCTCAAATTATCTATGGTATGATCCCAGTTATTCTCATTAGGGGTAGTATATAATTATCGACCATAGGATGGGTCTATAGCCAAATGAGATAGGTTATTTCAAGCATAAAAACAGAAATTGGCTAGGATTAAAATGGCCTGCAAGGGCAACTAGTCTAGTACTTACCTATGAACCTATTAGATTACAGTGTTTTGGGAGTGAAGTGTTTGGAATGTGAGTCCTGATGGGGAAATTGTTTTAAGTTAAAAATCTGAGAATGTGGGTATTAAGTGGCCAGTTATGAAGGGGAAGGACTCCTGATTTGACAGTTTGGGAACAAGGGAATGCAATAATAAACTGGATCTCTGTTTTACAGGTAGGCATTTTGCTCTGGCTAGTGCACAGTAGTTTTATTCTCCTTTAGAGGATAGGGTAATAAACTTGCAGGTATGGTTGCTAATTGTTTGTACAGCTCATTTATTTATGCTGTGGCAATGATACAGAAGGTGTATTCTAGTTGTGCTTAGAGGATACCTTTACCAAAGGAACATCCAAATTCTAATGAGAAAAAATGGGAAACTATTTTTGAGCAGAAGAGTAGTCTGCTAATGTTGGTCTTTTTATAGTAATGTTATTTTAAAAATCTAAATGTTAGTCAAGTGAAATACCTAGATACTAGGATGTTTGTAGTCTCTAGCCTATCATGACTGTTACACTGGATATGCCAGTCAGGGTACTAATCTGCACTTTCGGTGTACCAAATGTCATATTTTTTTTTCTTTATGGTAAGTAACAGATAAACATGCTGCAGTCTTTTGACAATTCGGGACAAATAATTTTCCAGTTCCCTTTTTAACTGACACGTGGGTGGAGCTGGATCTATAGATAAAGATATCATCTGTGTAGAGGATGAAAGATTGGTTATAGAAGTTAATTGGGTGGTCTGCCAATGGAGAAAGAGAAAAGAAGCAGTGAATTAACTCATTTCCTCCAGTAAGCTTTTTGGAGTGTATACCTTTAATTCCCAGTGGGTGTAACTTCAGCATTTAAAAATGAAATTATCACCTTACAGTTCTAACCAATACTAATTGACAGAGGTCATATAGCAATACAATTATGTTTGCCATAATGTATGCTTCAAGATAAAATATTTTCATACCTTGTATATAGCATGGTTTTGGAATTACTAATGCAAATATGAACTGGCTATATTTGACGCCTAGAGGCGCAGTAGGAGGTAACTGCAGAAACGCCTGGAGACGTCACTCGGCTGTAATGAGTTGCTTTGATAACACTTTTTAATAAACAAGCCCTAGATGATTTATTTGTGCCTAACTTTACAGAGAAGGTTTTTTCATAAATAAAATCCATGAACCAGTGGTCAAGTGGTTTTAGTTTAATTCCTAGAGTGAGGATTTGAAGTAACAGGTTATGATCAACTAGACCATAGCAAGGTCAATGAAGAATGAATTCATTAGACTGCCTTTGCTCACATTCTGAAGGGTATTGTCAGTTAAGGTAGGCTCCTGCTCATTCAAAATTCATGTTGGGATGATATAATGTTACATTTCTGAATATAGGTAGACAGCTGAGTGTGTACAAACTTATCAACAAGTTTTGTGAGGGCTGCTGGAAAGGAAACAGCCTTGAAATTACCGGTGAACATGGTTTAAGAACTTCTGCCAGAGTACTAACTCCAGTTTCTTTCCCTATAAGTGACATTATATTGGCAAGGAAGCATGGGTTATAGATGTGGCATAAATGTCAGGCTAGATAAGCACTGCATAATTTTACAACCTAAGAAACCTGGGACTGAACTGGGCAGTGAGTCTAGCAATATTTAATATAAGAGTTTTTCAGTTTCTTTTTTTCTTTCTTTCTTTCTTTCTTTTTTTTTTTTTTTGGTTATGACAGCAAAATAGAAAGAGGGTGAAAAGAAAAGAAAAGATTTCATGACAGAAAGGAAAGTTATGGTTGGTTTTGAAGAGGTATTGGGCAACTGGGGGAATTCAGTTAGAAGTTCTGTAGATGACAGGGGTCCTACATTTAATAATGCTTTCTTCTACTTGTCCTTTGTTTGAGGGCCATTCAGTTACTTGCATAATTAGTTTCTGCAGCTGCTTGCAATTTTTTTTTTTTTTTGCTGTGAATGGAAATGGAAAGTCTTACATCTTCCTCGGGAAAGAATTTGGCTGGCCGTTTCCGTGGCTTTGCTATTCTTAGCGCTGTGGTGGAAAGTTACGGGTTGGGTTCAGGTAAGTGTGCAATTGTTTGTACATTAGGGTTAGGGGCGGTTTAAGTGAGTTAGGGTTAGGGCGTGGGTTAGGCATGTGTGCGATAGTGACAGATTTTAGTGTTAGGGGCAGTTTAAGTGAGTTAGGGTTAGGGTGCGGGTTAGGTGAGTGTGCGATAGTGACGGACCTTAGGATTAGGGTTTTGGTTAAGGTAAGTGGGTAGATAGTAGTGTATGTTTAGTTTAGTGTAGCATTAGATGTAGGAATTTAAGTGTATATATGTGGTTGCTGTTTTGTTTGATGTGCTTGTGTTATGTGTATGTGTTTCGGAGCAGCAAATTTTTTCCATGGGAAAAAAATTCGCTGTTCTGAATGTTCGATATTTTCATGTTTAGATGTCTTGGGGCTGATGAAATAGCATTTTCTATTTTCATCTTTCGATAACGTGATATAAATGCACACCTCTAGACATCAAATATTTCCTGTTCTTATTTATATTAATAACTCCAAAACCATGCTTCATACAGGCTATTAAGATATAAATTCTTAAAGCCTACACGATGGGAGCACAACTATATGGATAACTGAACTCTGTCGAGTACAGCTAATGACATACTGAATATTGTTCATATGCTATTTACTTATTTTGTAATGATTTCCATATTTATATAAATAATGCTACAATCAAGTTAAAAAGACAGAAGTGTTTATTCTTAAACAAACACTCACAAATGGATGATCAAAACACTGCTGACAGCATGCGTGTAGCTTGAGTGGTTACTGAGATATTATAAGTTGTTTACAAAGAGCTAAAACATTAATATTTACTGATTTTATTCGGACTTATAAAATCCAGTTTAAGACCTAGAAGTTAATGAATGTGATCATTGTAAATATTAGTTTGTGTTGAACAGCTTGTTACTTGTACTTCTAAAGTGACAATTGTGATTCTAGTGATATCAATGTCTGTTTGAAACTTTAACAATACAACTTGATGTAAAAAAAACTCAGGACACAGCCATTAGAAGTTTGAGTACAAACTTCAGTAACTCCATTGGATTGAATGGCCATCTCTGTTATTGGTATTTCATAGGTTCATAAGTGTGTACTAGACCAACAGCCCTGGAGCCTTTACAAGCCTAGCCCATAGAAGTGCCCTGGCATCATGCCGCCATTAGTTCCCAGTGCCTCTATCATAGGTTCATAGGTAAATAATCAGCCCTAAAATTCTTCCATTCTTGTCAGGCCATGTCTCTTGTTTTTATATGGGCTTTTAGTAATTTTATAATCTACAGTTTGTGCTTGGTTGTATACAATATGGAGACAACAGGTAAGTGTTTTTATATAGGTACAGTAGTTCTGCTGCCAATGCTTTAGTGACTGCTATGGGACTATTGACGATTAGGAAAGAAGACCAGTCAGTGGTGGCTAGTTTTGATTTTAGTGCAACTATACTTTGGACATACTTTTTTGGTCTGTGGGAGATTAACTTTGGTGGGTGGTTTTATTTTACATATAGTAGAAAAAGTTATAACTTAGCTGTCTTTGGGGGAAGGGGGATGTTCATGTCAGAGGTGTGGTTTGAGGAGTTTGTTATAAAAAGGTTAATTAGGGAATGGCTTTTTGTTTTGATGTTTGGCCTTGTTGTATCATTTGTGAAATGTTTTTATTAGTAAAGAAATAAATTATTTCATATCTTTAAAAGACCTAAAAGGTTTATATCAAAGTATCCTAGAATGATAATGTCTTTATATGATTGGAAAGTCTATAGCACTTAGAATATCAACTGTTTAAATGTGTCAGCATTGGTTGGAAGACAAAGGTAAGCAATGGTTAAGTGAGTAGTGCAAGTGGAGGTTAATGGAATAAGTGCAGAAAGCCAGCAATGGTTAAGTCAATAGTGTAAGTGGAGGTTAATGGAATATGTGCAGAAAGCCAGCAATGGTTAAGTGAGTAGTGCAAGTGGAGGTTAATGGAATAAGTGCAGAAAGCCAGCAATGGTTAAGGCAATAGTGTAAGTGGAGGTTAATGGAATATGTGCAGAAAGCCAGCAATGGTTAAGTGAGTAGTGCAAGTGGAGGTTAATGGAATATGTGCAGAAAGCCAGCAATGGTTAAGTGAGTAGGGCAAGTGGAGGTTAATGGAATATGTGCAGAAAGCCAGCAATGGTTAAGTCAATAGTGTAAGTGGAGGTTAATGGATTATGTTCAGCCAGCCAGTTTGGGTTGTGGTGCATGTTAGAAGCAGCTTGAGCTACCATGCTTATTTGTAAATTAGTTTTTAAGTAATAGGGTGCGCCCCCTCCCCCAGGTTTTACTCCAAATCAGACCAGACACTGAATACATACATGTAGCCATGGTAGGGGTGTTTGAAGTTAGCAGTGCCATCTTTTATCGAAGATTCATTCACACCAAGAATGTCTGGATGGTCAATATCAAGGAAGATGTCAAGATGTGTTAGATTTTTTTATTTGCAAGCACTCAGTAGCAGGTGCTATATAACTTCATTAGGAAGGTATAGATTCTTTAGACTTATGTGTGGTACTTAATCCGTGCCAGAGTGATTGTACAGAGCTGTTGCACAATAAATTGAAGATTTAGAAGGTGCTGTAAAATTAAGAGATAATTGATTTGGGTTCATATATAAGAAGAGCATGATAACAAATTGAAGAACGCGTAAGGATTCACAAAAGAGATATGTAAAGGAACTGTTAACAGTGCTGAATACATGATAGAAATGCTATGAATAAATATTTGTAGATAGATAGACAGGTAGATAGTAATATAGTGGATAGAAATTCAGATGGAAAAAGACCACACACTCTTGCAATGTATATTCAGAAAGTTCTCATACAAAGCTTCTCTGGGATTGCATAGGATATTGTTTCATCTACAGAAATGTGATCTGAAAGTGAAATACAGGTGAGGCAAATAACTACACATCACAGATATGTTAAGTAGAGCACATTTACTCTGGAAACATGAAGAAGTGTTGGAAAAAAGAACTGAAGATTATTTGTGAAATAGGGCAGACACCACATACAGAAGAAAATGTAAAAGAAGTTCAGAGATGTATTGACATAGATCTAGAAAGTCAGCTTCTGAAATATTTTGTAATGAAATGATGGTCTGAGTAAAAGTAATCTCATAGTAAACATATTCATCCAATGAAAGTTGTACCCAAGGCTTAATATCCAGAGATGGCAAAATAATAGTTTCCATCAACTGAGAAAACAAATGTTTGAGATGGTGCATGAATCACTTATGTAAATAATAAAGTAAAAAGAAAGATTAAGAGTTATACTGACAAATAATAAAGTGCAAAGAAAAAGAGTGTAATGATTTGGGGAGGGATGTCCGTTCATACAAAGTAAGTAGTGGAGAGTCCCATCTGCAATGCATGCCATCACACGCCTCTGAAATAAGAGATGACAGCATATCCATTTCTAGATCATTCATGGACTCAAGTGGTTTCAGATGTTTTCCATTTCAAAAAAGTCATGTATCTTTTCTTTGTGCATTATTATTTCTAGATCCCTGAAACATGTCAAACTGACTAACACAAAAATTACAAGTGTGGTTAGAATCTTAAGGTCTGTATTTTTGAAAAACAGGATACCTGGTTTTGTCAGATCTGGCAATAATACACAACTTACAAGTCTGGAATTCAGAAGATTTATGCATAAATGGAAATTCAAGTCCCTGTCTCTTACGTCTAATGGAAAAGTGATGAGAACTGTTAAAAGAGTAAAGAATCACATTAGAAATAACTGTAACAAAATATGTAAGGACTCTAACCTTGCAGTTCTGGAATATTGGAATAATACACTGGGGGAATCGGTCTTTCATCTGCTCAATTATTAATGGGCAGAAGGTTAAAAATGCAGATTACCTACTTTAACTATGTTGCTGATATCTGAAAATCAATAGAAATTATAGGAAATGCTGTAAAACAAATAAACCAACAGGAAATATCATTATGAAAAAAAACAGAGCTGAATGTCTGATATGTGGGTTGTAGATAAAGTTGTTGTTGTGTCTTTGGGCTTTTCCCGGTTAGGGGTCACCACAGCGGAACTCCGGTCCGCTATTGATTGGCAGTAGATTTTTACATACCAAGTTGCCAGCTCTGACGCAAAACCTTCAACAAAGGTGCGCCCATTCACGCATGTCTCTGCACAGAAGACGCTTTAACTGAGAATCAAACAGGACAACATCTTACTGTGAGGTGACAACGCTACCGCAGCACCACCACCGCAGTAAGAATACAAAAACTATGATAAAGTCCAGAGCCTCAAGTCAAGTTGGGAGAAACCTGAATCAATATCATATGTAGCTCATGTGGAAGATTATAAGCTGTATAAAGAAATTGCATACATCTGAAGGAGGCAAAATTTGTCAAAACTGAAGTTACATGAAGAAGAGGAATCAAAAATGTCAGAATCAGTACTTTTGCAAGAAAGCAGAGGCTGTGAGAACTGTGACAATCAAGATATGCAAAAAAAACAACTTCAGACAATGTACCTCCAGCTGACATACATGTGCAGCAAGAGCTGTCCCAAAAACAAGGCCAGATGTCCAGTCAAGCAGTTCTGTTTACTTCTCATGATATGAAGATGAGTGATTAAAGTTCATTTTTATTGTTTAAGGCTAGCTTCTTCATTTTCCATCACACAGTGGAAGACGCTGTCCGGTTCGATTCTCAGCTAGAGCGTCTTCTGCGTGGAGACATGCGTGAATGGGCGTACCTTCGTTGAAGTTTGTGCATCAGGCCTGGCAAGCCGGTATGTAAAAATCAACTGCCAATCATTAGCGGACCGGAGTTCCGCTGTGGTGACCCCTAACCGGGAAAAGCAGAAAGACACAGACAAACAGTGGAATATCATGTGTTACCTCCAGAAACAGTATACTGATGAAGAAGCCAGAGAATTGTGTTCACATTTCTAGAATAAAGAATGATCCTGAATACTAATAAATTGGTCTGTTGCAATATGCTTTTGAATATATTTAATAGCTTGAATTTACAACAAACTTACTTATAAGTTGCAGTGGTCAGTGCAAAGTATTACATATCAAACTATTTTGTATGTACATAGTATTAAATATTTATATTTTCTAGGGTGTAATAAGTTGGCAGACTTTAAAAATTCCCTACAGACTACTCTATCAGAAATATTGGGTATAACTAAGGAAATGATTTTTTTGAGCTATGACACAAAACTGGAATTGCCTAGACATACTAAGGCCTTGCTGAATCTAATTATGGTGGCTGCCAAAAAAGCAATTACTAGAAAATGGAAATCAAAGCCTAGACCAACTGTACTAGAAGTAGTGAGTATAGTAACAGAGATAAAACAATTGGAAATTTGATCTTTAGAAAAGGGAAGGAGCAACTTACATAAAAAAATATGGGAATTGTGGGAACAATACATGCAGAATAACATTTTGAAGGAGGAATGAGGTTTAAAAGAAGGTAGGATTTGAATGAGCTATGTAATGTCTGACTGAGAATTACTGGACAGATTATACGTGATGTATAATGTCTGCAAGTAAAAATATGTCAATATAATTTGTTTTCACTTATATAAATGCATGACTGCCTATGTCATAAGTGATAATTTAATAAAGATGTTTTTAGTTTAAAAAAATGGGAATGTTAATATGGGTATACATGTTTTGTCTAATGAACTAGCTACAGTGAGTTGCATGTCATGTTGTACACACTTCCTCCAGTGAAGTCATTTGTGATACAGACTTCATTACGTTTAGATCACATCTACTTTGTCTGTGTTTTATTTATTTAATTCCTGACATGACAAGAAACACCTGATTTTTTTTTTTAATCTTGGTGGCTTATATTTCAAATTCATAATAATTTTTAATACAAACTGCATAAACATACACATTTAAGCTGCCTGGGGCAGCAGTTCAAGAGACAATGTTTTCATTGTTGCATCTTTATAACTGCCAAGCTGGGATCAACACATTTTATCTGTCATTAAGCAAATTTATACATACTGACCAAACTGTCCTTGTTTCACAATTGGTTGGCAATATATGATTAAATTTCTTAAGTACTGTTGTTGGGATTTTATATGTTTCTTCAACAAATGGCAACAAAAAGTCCCCAAATCTTGTCAAAAAGTTAACTGAAACTGTGCTACTTACAAACTCCTCAGTGTGTTTGTCTCAAGCATAGCTGCGGAAATAAACAATAGGATCAAACTTTACTGATAATACAAAGGTAGGTGCAGACAAGAAGGGTGGGGTATCTAGTGAGGGATATCAAAAGACTGAAAGGTGGGAGTAAAGTTTCACTACATGTAAATGAAAATTACTGCACTTAGGTTAAAACAATGTTGCTATGAAGTATCAGCTATGGTGAGAGGAACT